>NC_088862.1:8890034-9190034 GCF_963853765.1 Magallana gigas | reverse complement strand
CTGTAATAAGATCAGCTTTCTTGGTACCCCCAACAAGATTGCCACTTGCGAGGAAGGAAAACGAGTTATTGCCCGGGTAAAACTTTCATGTTCTTTTTTTTTTTTTGGTACACGACAACTTTCTTAGGAGAAATAAGTAGACCCCAAAACTTGTCATGCCTTGTAACTACACAAACAATCAAGCGCATCCCAAATATACCTCTGAAATAGCCTCAGTTTATCCTGAATTCGTAGGGATATTAAACCCAGGGTTTTTACATAAATTTAAGAAAAACTCTCATTGTAGTAATTCCCAAATCGAAGCAAATGAACTTGTCTCTACTAGCTTATTCGTCAATCACGCGTTAGAAATAAAATTTGGAGTAATATTTCAAGAATTGAGCCTTTCATAAATAATAATGCAACACCATTAATAGGATACATTATTCAACATTTAATTTTTAACAACTGTAGTAGATTTTGCGCTCTGGCTTAACAAAGGAGTAAATATCAAGTAAAATGATTTAAATCCTTGTGAACAAAAGTTGCAGTGCACGAAAGAAAACTTGATACTTTTGAAAAAGATCGCCCATGCGTGATATCATTGGCACCTGAGAGCATTAGCTAGTAACTTCATATGTGGTAGATTATATTTTCTTTATTTTAAAGACGAGAGTCAAATTTCTTTTATCTCATTCCCCTAACTTAAAACAAGAATATCAAGACGTGGCTTTCTTGAAGTATTAAGTGTTTTTAAGTTACTGAAATATTTCCAGTGAAAAGAAAGTAAATAAAATCAATGTCCAAAAGGGGGGGGGGACATTTTTCGACGTAGAAAAAATGTCCCCCAGGCATTATTTGACGAACAATATTGAGTAATGGGTCTGACGAAAAAATGCCATTACAGTCAACAAAAGCATAATTACAGTGAAAAAAAAGTGACTTGAATAATAACCTTCTTACTTTTAAAAGGGGCATAGTAACGATTTTGGTCAAACATTATTTTGTTGTTGTTGTCGTTGTTGTTGTTTACACTACTTTAGTAATAAATTTCTAATGATCTACCATAATTTAAGTGTCAGTCGTAGAGTTATAATCAAGCTACAGGGCTCACAAGTCTTTGTTTTGTAAACAAGGCTTGTAAACAAACATAACAAACATAAAAATTGATTTATGTAGTAAACGCACCATTCCAACTGTTAACCAATTACATAAACACATACATATGTAGTAAACAAACATAACAATTGATTTATGTAGTAAACGCACCATTCCAACTGTTAACTAATTACATAAACACATACATATGTAGTAAACAAACATAACAATTGATTTATGTAGTAAACGCACCATTCCAACTGTTAACCAATTACATAAACACATACATATGTAGTAAACAAACATAACAATTGATTTTTATGTTTTATTTTTATATTTTTATGTAGTAAACAAACATAACAATTGATTTATGTAGTAAACGCACCATTCCAACTGTTAACCAATTACATAACAATTGATGACCCGGGGCTATATATGTTCTGAGCTGTGTGCGCTGAAGCGACACACGATTTTCGGTCGTGGCGACTGAATTAACACAGACTGACCGAATAAACAAACGGGTGGGAAAGTGAAACAATGTTACACATAAGAAGAAGCCACCAAAAATGATTTTCGACAGATCTTGATATCGTTTCGCCAATTTTAAAAAAAATACAGCGCGAGCTCCTGTCAGCGGGGCGGGAGGGGGGGGGGCAGCAATGAGTTCGCTTCCACAATGAAACGAACATGTAGAAAAAACTACAGAAGTGATTAATATGTGACCGATAGAATCTAATCCAAAGTTGTTTAAAACTCATGTGAATATTCTTTTGAATATTCATCGAATGCCTCAACTCAAGACATTCTTTTATCGTGCTAGCACCTACCGCAAGTTTACATGTAACATAGAACTTAGATTACAATTTGATTTGATTTTTAAACTACCTTGTACGCTATCGTATACATCAATACTTAATCAACTATACAAGTAAAAAAAATTTTTATCTTTTCAACTAAAACTAATATAATAGTTGTAAACATAATAAAATTTAGTTGTGTCCGTGCAAAATATGAAACATGAGCGCGTAATAAGGTACATGTAGAAGATCACGAACCGACCGCGGATCACTTGTCCACTCGCGTCGGATCTCCTCAGCCATGTGCGATGGATGATCGTCATTTAAATGTTTAATATTTAGGGTTGTTGTTGTTGTTGATTTAAAACATTATTTGTACAGTTTATAAAATATTTTACATAAACAAACTAACCATTAATTTATGTCTGACGATGTTTCCGATTTGGAGTAATATCGATGATAAATATTCATTTACACTCAAATTTAATTAAATAAATCCAAAAAGGACAAACTTTTATAACATAAAATCAAAACAGTTCTTGTATTTACGGCTATATTAACTCAAACACGTTCATATGCATGGAAGTGTGCGTCTCGTTGTGCGAATCTTGTGTATTAAATAACCGCTAAGTAGTGCTGATCTCCTCGGCCGTGGGCGAACGATAGATTACGTAAAGGTACAACGCACAGACCCGCACAGCTCAGAACCCAGGAAGATTTGAAAAGATTGCCGTATAATGACCATACTCTATCAAATAGAAGTTATTTATTTTAAACTTAAAACCCACAATTGATCTATGTCTATTATTGCCTTAGATTGAGAATGACATTGCTTTTATTAATTAACTGAACGATTTCTTAATTGACACCCAATTGTTTAATCCATAAAAATATATGTGTAATCAAAACGAAAACAATTCTTGAGCATACTTTCTGCGGTAACTTTATGCCAGATGTACGCGCAAAGACTTTCGTTAACTTGTCAAATGAAAACAGGTACATGTTAACATGTAAAGCTATTTACACTCATACTACACAAATCACTTACAAAATAACATTGTAACGACCTTTATGAGATCCCAACAAACAACTTTTTTAGCGACAGTCATATCAAAATCCTAACCGTTTTTGAGTTATTAAGCAAAAATTTTTAGGGGCCATTGGCCCTTAATTTAAGGGGCCAACCCTTTTTTATTGTCAAATGAAAGCCCTTGATATTTTGCACAACTTTTATTCTACATGTCTTAACAAAATATTTTTCGTTTAAAAGATATAAAGGAAAATATGTCTAAATTTTCGCATTTTTTTGAATGCATTTAAAATCTACCTTGAATCAGAGCTGTGTGTGTACCATTACGTAAGCTCTCCCTCGCCCGCGGCCGAGAAAATCAGTCACCATAGTCGCGACTGGACTACCTAGCGGTCAGCGGTTATCTAATACACGAGAGTTGCGTCTCTCATAGCTTACGTAATGGTACACACACAGCTCTGATTCAAGGTAGATTTTAAATGCATGGAGTTAATAACTAAAATGTATTGCATATATTTTTTTAATTCCATATTTTGTGGTTTACTAGAAAAGAAAAACAATGATTTGTTTTCCAAATCCCGTTTTTAAGTATTGTACATTATAAGAACTTAACAGCAATGACTTAAACTCCTAAAAAAAAAAAGCATGTATTCTAAAAAAAAAATTCTTATATATGAATTGATGCCGTTTGTATAAACCAGCATACTTTCTGCGGTAACTTTATGCCAGATGTACGCGCAAAGACTTTCGTTAACTTGTCAAATGAAAACAGGTACATGTTAACATGTAAAGCTTTTTACACTCGTACTACACAAATCACTTACAAAATAACATTGTAACGACCTTTATGAGATCCCAACAAACAACTTTTTTAGCGACAGTCATATCAAAATCCTAATCGTTTTTGAGTTATTAAGCAAAAATTTGTTTATTGTCAAATGAAAGCCCTTGATATTTTGCACAACTTTTATTCTACATGTCTTAACAAAATATTTTTCGTTTAAAAGATATAAAGGAAAATATGTCTAAATTTTCGCACTTTTTTGAATACTGTTTTTTGGCCCCCTACCTTTTCTTAAATAAAAAACATAATCTTAAAACAAAAACCGATGTGCACCACTACAATGTCTCTGTTATTCAAATTCGTTGGATTCCCATTCCTAGCTATCATAGTCTCGGAGCCTTTGTCTGGAAACAAAAGGCCCTAAAAAATTTAAAAGAAGAATAATTCGGAATAAAGAATAAAACGGAAAGGGAATTCTAAATTTTATGAATTGCTTAAGATAGTGTGTTGTAAAGTACATTAGCCCTGGAAATTTGAGCAAAAACCGTTCAGAAATGAGCAAGATATGAAGCCTCAAAGTTCGCGTCTAGGAAACAAAAAAAAAAGAACTAGACACTTGTTGCTATAGCAACAAAAAGGTCTTCCGTTCCTCATGTATTATTCGGTACCAAATAATATATTTCTCTTTTAAAAGAAAATGGATACATGCACAATATAAACTGTAAAGGAATTCCCCAAAAATTATTTCTATGTTAAACAAAACAAAAGAGTAGGTGTCAATTTATGAGTATTTCTGTGACGACCGGAAGTTACGCCAGATCATTCAGATTAATTGGTTAACATATCTTCATACATTGTTTTGTCTTTCCTCAAAGGTTGGATGTTCAAGATTTTGTTACCTATAGTATCTCGTAAGAAAAGAGTTTTATCTCGGGACCGGAAACGGACAAAGGGAAGTGATTAAGGAAATTAAAAGTAGATATTTTTGGTACATTTACCTACGGAACGTTACTGTTCTTCACATCGAGTAAAACGTTAAAAAAAATCTAAAGTAAAAAAAGAAGTCTTCTGCTTGAATGCTTCAAGTGAGAACCGGAAGTGACGTACGACAAAATGAAACCCGTTAAACACATGTACAAACAAATGTTCATCATCCATATAAGTTTGTTGTCTTGATCTTTCACAGTTTCTGAGATCTTGCGAGTACTTTATGTTTTTATAAAATAAGGCTATTTGAGATATTTGAGATGTCTCACCGGAAGTAGATTTTTTTTACCATTTGAATATGAACTTTTATATTTCTTTAGCTTAAATGTTACTTCCATGATAAGTAAACAAAATAATTTTTTAAAAATCAAAATTTGGTGTTCTTCCTGTGACGACCGGAAGTTACGCCGGATTAAACAAAATAGTGGTAACACATGTACATACATTGGTCTATCATTCCACAAAGTTTGGTTGTTCAAGTCGTTACCGTTTTTTAGATCTCGTCAAAATAAGGTTTTTTGTCTCGGGACAGGAAACGGACAAAGGGAAGTGCTCAATGAAAATTAAATTTATTATTTCTTGTTATCTTGCCTATCTTACATTAATATTTATCGAAGTAACTAATCCTATCAAAGGAAAAAAGTTAAACAGACAAACAACTCGATTTGTTTGAACTCTTCCGGTGTAGACCGGAAGTGACGGAAGACAAAATAGAAGCGGTTAAACACATCTTCAATACAATGTCTATCATACGTGAATGTTTCGTGCCTTGATCACTTTTATTTTCTGAGATATCGCGGGTACAAAATGTGTTTTATAAAAGCTACCTGAGATAATTGAGATATCTCACCGGAAGTAGAAATTTTTTGTTGATATGACATCGCAGAGATATCTTATGTATAGATTTATACTTATATGTTTATTCTATGGACAAAAAATTGAATGCATAAAAATAATTATTTTTGAAGAGCTTCCGGTGGCGACCGGAAGTTACGACGAACAAAACAAAATAGTTTAAACACATCTACAGCTATAGGTCTATCACCCAACATAGTTTGGATGTTCAAGTCTTTACCGTTTTTGAGATCTCGAGGTGACAAACTTTTTGTCGCGGGACAGGAACGGACGAACGGAAGTGAATTTAAAAAATCTATTACTAAAAAACTCTAGATGTTTATATTTTCAGTCATTCCTAAACATTTCATAAAAATTCATCAAGACATCTCTGAGAAATTAACAAGACAAAAAGGGGAAAAAAAAAATAATAATAATAACTAGACTCTTGTTGCAAAAGCAACAAAAAGGTCTTCCGTTTTGATATAGAAGTATCAATTTAACTGTAAGACATTGCTTCTCTAACATAAATAAAAAATGGATACGAAAATTATTGTGAATGATAAAAATATCAAAATTGGGTGTACTTCCTGTGACGACCGGAAGTTACGCCGGATAAAACAAAATAGTGTTAACACATGTACATACATAGGTCTATCATCCCACACAGTTTGGTTGTTCAAGTCGTTACTGTTTTTGAGATCTCGTCGAAATCAGGTTTTTGGTCTCTGGACAGGAAACGGGCAAACGGAAGTGTTCAATTTAAATTGTATTCAATATTTCTTGTATACTTGCCTTTTGTACATTATTTTTCATTTATCTAACTAAAATATATCAAAGGAAAACAGTTAAACTGATAGACAGCTCTTTTTTTTTTAACTCTTCCGGTATGGACCGGAAGTGACGGAAGACAAAATGAAACCGGTTAAGCACATCTTCAATCAAATGTCTATCATCTATGAAAGTTTCGTGTCTTGATCGCTTATAGTTTCTGATATCTCGCGGGTACAAAATGTGTTTTAAAAAAGCTACCTGAGATAATTGAGATATCTCACCGGAAGTAGAATTTTTTTGTTGATATTACATCGCAGAGATTTCCTATGAATAGATTTATTCTTATATATTTATTCTATTGACAAAAAAATTGATGCGTAAAAAAAAATATTTTTTAAGTGCTTCCGGTGACGACCGGAAGTTAAGACGAACAAAACAAAAGTGTTTAAACACATCTACAGCTATAGGTCTATCATCCCACAAAGTTTGAATGTTTAAGTCTTTACCGTTTCTTAGATCTCGAGGTGACAAGCTTTTTGTCGCGGGACAGGAAACGGACGACCGGAAGTGAATTTAGAACATTTTTAATTAAAATCCTCTTGATCTTTTTATTTTCTGTCATTCCTGAAAATTTTATAAAAATCCATCAAGACATCTCTGAGAAATTCACGAGAGAAAAAGGGGAAAAAAATAATAATAATAACTAGACACGATCTCGTTGCGAGCAACGAGGAGGTCTTCCGTCTGATTTTAGAATTTGTTCTATCTTCATTTTGCTATTTAACAGCTAAACATGATTTAGAATTAAAAAAAACAGGGTCTACATTCTAGGGGGCCAGATACTATTTTGTAACAGGTGTAAGAGCATTGTTCAACAAGTGTTTAGAATTCGTCACTGTTCTTGAGATATCTTAGAAGAAAAAGTTTTAGGGGCCGGTCCCTTATCTCCTTATTGGAGCCGCTGAACCAAATTTTGAAGATTGCATGTTGTTAAGTACATCATTTTTAGCATCTTTTCTTCTATACTGCATTTCAAAATATTTTTTCTTTTTGAGATATAGGTGGTCATAGTTTTGGATTCTTGACCCCTAATGACCCCTCATTACATAACACATGACATTATATTGCTTGGATACATAATTGTAAGATAAACATATTTGCTTCTATAGCCTTTCACAAAATATCCCTCACTAAAGAGCTACAGATGGAGACTTTAGAGCCCTTTGGCCCCCTAATTTGAGGGGCCAGCCCCTTTTTCTTGATATCAAATAAAAGGTCATTTAAATTTTAACACATTTTTTTAACAAGTGTTAAGAGATTTGTTACCGTTCTTGAGATATATAGGAAAGAACGTTTTAGGGGCCGATCCCTTAACTCCTTATAGGGGCCATTTAACAAAATTTTGAAAATTGCATATTATTTAGTACATCATTTTGACTATCTTTACTTCTATACTGCATTTCAAAATATATTTCCTTTTTGAGATATGGGTGATCAAAATTCTGGACTTTTGGCCCCTAAAAACCCCTAATTAAGTAACACACGATAAAATCATTACATTGCTTGGATAAATAACTGTAAGATAAACATATTTGCTTCTATAACCGTTCACAAAATATCCCTCAGTAAAGGGCTACAGATGAAAGACTTTAGAGCCCTTTGGTCCCTTAATTAGAGGGGCCAGTCCCTTTTTATTGATATCAAATAAAAGGTCATTTAAATCTCAACACATTTTGTTCAACAAGTGTTTATAAATTTGTTACCGTTTTTGAGAAATATAGGAAAGAACATTTTAGGGTTAGGCCGATCCCATAACTCCTTATAGGGGCCATTTAACAAAATTTTGAAAATTGCATATTATTTAGTACATCATTTTGAGCATCTTTACTTCTATACTGCATTTCAAAATATTTTTCCTTTCTGGGATATGGGTGATCAAAATTCTGGACTTTTGGCCCCTAAAAACCCCTAATTACGTAACACGCGATAAAATCATTACATTGCTTGGATAAATAACTGTAAGATAAACATATTTGCTTCTATAACTGTTCACAAAATATCACTCAGTAAAGGGCTACAGATGAAAGACTTAAGAGCCCTTTGGTCCCCTAATTTGAGGGGCCAGCCCCTTTTTCTTGATATCAAATAAAAGGTCATTTAAATCTCATAACATTTTGTTCAACAAGTGTTTAGAAATTTGTTACCGTTCTTGAGATTTATAGGAAAGAACATTTTAGGGGCCGATCCCATAACTCCTTATAGGGGCCATTTAACGAAATTTTGAAAATTGCATATTATTTAGTACATCATTTTAAGCATCTTTACTTCTATACTGCATTTCAAAATATTTTTCCTTTCTGAGATATGGGTGATCAAAATTCTGGACTTTTGGCCCTTAAAAACCCCTAATTACGTAACACATGATAATATCATTACATTTATTGGATATATAACTGTAAAATAAACATATTTGCTTCTATAACTGTTCACAAAATATCACTCAGTAAAGGGCTACAGATGGAAGACTTTAGAGCCCTTTGGTCCCTTAATTTGAGGGGCTAGCCCCTTTTTCTTGATATCAAATGAAAGGTCTTTTAAATATAAATCTTTTTTGCATTACAAGTGTTAACAAAATATTTTTCAGAAAAGAGACAAACTAAGAAAACCATTAAAAATTACGACGTTTTTTTAGTCTCAATTTTCGGGACCAGGCGAGCTTAAACGCCTTTTGAGCATGACAAATATGAACGCCAAATAGCACATCTACAATCTCTTGTCTACAATCCCTGAAAGTTTGAACTCAATATCTTTTACCGTTTAGGAGGAGATCCCTGGACAAGCTGACCCTCTGAAAATCCTTAAAACATCATTTTCTCAAGAACGGAAATGACGTCATCAAAATAAAAAAATGTATATTAAGCTCGGATTAATATCTATTAGATCTGAAAGTTTCACGAAAATCGGCTGAGCCATTTTCGAGAAATCGCCTGCACAAATTTTGTAAGAAAAAAAATAATAATAATAGGGAAAAAGAAACCGAACGAAAACAATAAGGTCTTCCGTTGGAAAACGGAAGACCTTAACTAGACTCTTGTTGCAAAAGCAACAAAAAGGTCTTCCGTTTTGATATACATGAATCAATTTAACCGTAGACATTGCTTCTCTTACATAGAGAAAAAAGTTAATATGATAAGTATTGTAAATGATATATCCAGACGTTACTTCCATGTAAAACAACGAGATTGAAAAAGAAATCAATTTTTGAAGTACTCTCTGTGACGACCGGAAGTAATGCCGAACTAAACAAAACAGGTTATAAAGTTTGGTCGTTAAAAATATGATTTATTTGAATCTTTCCGGTGAAAACCGGAAGTGGCAGTTGACAAAATAAAACCCGCTAAACATATCATCAATCAAATGTCTATCATTCATGAAAGCTTTGTGTTTCATTCACTTACAGTGACTAAAATCTTGCGGGCATCAAATTTGTAAAAGGAAAAGCTACACAGAGATATTTGAGATATCTCACCGGAAGGAACAGTTATTTGAAAATTTAACATTATAAAGATGACACATCTAAGATTGTATACTGATATATTCATTCCATGTAAAAGAAATAAATAAAGAAAAAACATATTATTTGTAGTGCTTCCGGTGACAACCGGAAGTTACGCCGAACAAAATAAAATAGTTTAAAAAAATGTACATATATAGGTCTATCATCCCACAAAGTTTGATTGTTCAGGTCGACATCATTTATGAGATCTCGTCGAAATAAGGTTTTTTGTCTCGGGACAGGAAACGGACAAACGGAAGCGTTCATTGTAAATTGTATTAAATATTTCTTGTATACTTGTCTTTTGTACATTATTGTTCATCGAAGTCACTACAAATATCAATGAAAAAAAGTTAAACTGATAAAAAGTTCGATTTGTTTGAACTCCTCTTGTGTGGACCGGAAGTGACGGAAGACAAAATGAAACCGATTAAACATAATTTCAATATAATGTATATCATTCATGAACGTTTTGCGCTTTGATCACTTATAGATTCTGAGAACTTGTTTGTACAAAATGAGTTTCAAAAAAGCTACCGGAGATATTTGAGATATCTCACCGGAAGTAGAATTTTTTTGTTGATATAACATTGCATTGATAACGTATGTATAGATTTATACTTATATATCTATTCTATGACAAAAGAATTTAATGCGTAGAAATAGTTTTTTTTGAAGAGCTTCCGGTGACGACCGGAGGTTACGCCAAACAAAACAGAATAGTGTAAACACATGTACATACATAGGGCTATCATCCCACAAAGTTTTATTGTTTAAGTTGTCACCGTTTTTGAGATCTCCTCGAAATAAGGTTTTTTGTCTCGGGACAGGAAACGGACAAACGGAAGTGCTTAATGTAAATTTCATTAGTTATTTTTTGTATACTTGCCCTTTGCATTTTATTGTTCATCGAGCACACTACATATATCAAAGACAAAAAGTTTAACTGATAAACAGCTCGATTTGTTTGAACTCTTCCTGTGTGGACCGGAAGTGACGAAAGACAAAATGAAACCGGTTAAAGACATCCTCAATCAAATGTCTATCATCCATGAAAGTTTAGGGCCTTGATCACTTATAGTTTCTGAGATCTCGCGGGTACAAAATGTGTTTTAAAACAGCTACTTGAGATGATTGAGATATCTCACCGGAAGTAGAATTTTTTTGTTGATTTAAAATTGCAAAGATAACTTATGTGTAGATTTATACTTATATATTTAATTTGTGGAAAATGAATATATTACGTGGAATGACTATTTTTGAAGTGCTTCCGGTGACGACCGGAAGTAACGACGAACAAAACAAAATAGTTTAAACACATATACATACACAGGTCTATTATCGTACAAAGTTTCGTTGTTCAAGTCTTTACCATTCTTGAGATCTCGAGGTGACAAGCTTTTTTGTTGTGGGACAGGAAACGGACGACAGGAAATGATTTTTGAAAAAATGAAAAAAACGTCCCTAGCGTTTATCATTTCCTATTAATCCTGAAAATTTCAAGGAAATATATCTAGTCATCTCTGAGAAAATCGGGGAAAAAAATAAGAATAATAATAATAAAAAGAAACATTACAATCACTATAAGGTCTTCCGTTGGAAACGGAAGACCTTAACTAGACTCTTGTTGCAAAAGCAACAAAAAGGTCTTCCGTTTTGATATACATGTTTCAATTTAATTGTAAGACATTGCTTCTCTAACAGAGAAAAAAGTGGATATGATAATTATTGTGAATGATATATACGTACGTTACTTACATGTAAAACAACGAGAATGAAAAAGAAATCAATTTCTGAAGTACTTTCTGTGACAACCGGAAGTAACACCGAACTAAACAAAAATGTCAACCATTTGTACAATCATAAGTTAATCTTTCCTCAAAGTTTGATTGTTCACGTCTCTGCCAAATTTAACATCTCTTTGAAACAATATTTTTGTCTCGGGACCGGAAACGAACAAACGGAAGTGATTGATAAATACAAAAGCTGGTATTTCCTATACATTTGCTAAGCGAACATCACTGTTTGTCAAGCTAGATGAAACACCCAAGAAAGTCAGTTAAACTTGTTTAAAACAGGATTTGTTTGAACCCATCCGGTAAAAACCGGAAGTGACAGTTGACAAAATTAAACCCGTTAAACACATCCCCAATCAAATTTCTATCAATCATGAAAGTTTCGAGTCTAATTCGCTTACAGTGACAAAAATCTCGCGGATATCAAATTTGTAAAAAGGAAAGCTACATAGAGACATTTGAGATATCTCACCGGAAGTAAACTTTTTTTGCTAATTGAACATTATATAGTATACAATTATTTAATGCTTGAGCAGTCAATAGACCAGAATATTTTTCCCGAGGTGCAGGGAACAGCTCAGTATGATCTATTGCCCGAGGCCAACGGCCGAGGGCAATAGATCATACTGAGCTGTTCGCTGCATCAAGGGAAAAAATTCTGGTCTTTTGACTGTTCAAGCATTAAATAATTGTTTTATTACCTAATTCCTTTTTTAGTTTTCGGGGTTTACAATTTGCATATTGCAGATGGTTTTCGTGCCATTATTCAATATACTCAGATTTTTTCCCCCATCTTTTACATGCACAAAGCCTGTTGCATGCATTACAACATCTCAATTTAATATTAGTTTACTTAAAGAAGGGGGAGTCTTTAACCCATTAGATTTTCATTAGTCTTTTACCTTATATAAAGCTTTAAACCTGTTGATTATTTGATACTCCATTTTGATAACATTGTATTTGGTTTCACCAAGTACTAAAAATAGCGTCTATGTAAAGGAATATACATTCCCTGAGAACTATCGAAAGGATATAACATTAACATACCCGCGTTCTGAAATACGTTGCCGGTCCAATAGATCGCAGTCTATTGACCGGCGGTTCAATAGATCGAGGTCTATTGACCGGCGGTCTAATAGATCGCAGTCTATTGACCGGCAGTTCAAAATAGACGCAAATATTTAATTTGTAATAAAACAACAAAATCCCTTTGATTAGGTAATAAATGACATATGTAAGATTGTATACTGATATTTTCATTTTATGTAAAATGAATAAAATATGAAAAAAACAAATTTTTGAAGTGCTTCCGGTGACGACCGGAAGTTACGCCGAACAAAACAAAATAGTGTAAACACATGTACATACATAGGTCTATCATCCCACAAAGTTTGATTGTTCCAGTCGTCATCATTTTTGAGATCTCTGGGAATCAAGGTTTTTTGTCTCGGGACAGGAAACAGACAAACGGAAGTGCTCAATGTAAATTGTATTTAATATTTTTTTTGTACTTGCCCTTTCTACTTATTTATTCATCAACTTCACTACAAATATCAAAGGCAAACAGTTAAACTGATAAAGAGCTCGATTTGTTTGAACTCATCCTGTGTGGACCGGAAGTGACAAAAGAAAAAATGAAACCGGTAAAACACATCTTCAATCAAATGTCTACCATCCATGAAAGTTTTTGGGTTTGATCATTAATAGTTTCCGAGATCTCGTGGGTACAAAATGTGTTTCCAAAAAGCTACCTGAGATACTTGAGATATCTCACCGGAAGTAGAATTTTTTTTGTTAATAAAACATTGCATACACAACTTATGTATAGATTTATACTTATATATTTATTCTATGGAAAAGGATTTAAATGCGTTAAAGTTATTATTTTTGAAGTGCTTCCGATGACGACCGGAAGTTATGACGAACAAAAAAAAATAGTTTAAACACATCTACAGCTATAGGTCTATCATCCCACAAAGTTTGGATGTTCAAGTCTTTATCGACTCTGAGATCTCGAGGTGACAAGCTTTTTCAACGCGGTACAGGAAACGGACGACAGGAAATGATTTTTGACAAAATGAAAAAAACGCCTAGAGATATTGTCATTATCTTTCATTCCACAAAATTTCACAAAAATCTGTCCAGCCATCACTGAGAAATCTTGTGGACAAAAATAAGGAAAAAAAAAAATAATAATAACTAGACTCTTGTTGCTATAGCAACAAAAAGGTCTTCCGTTCCTCATGTATTAATCTGCACAAAAAATCCAGTTATCTTGTAAACAGAAAATGGATATAATATATACATTTTGTTTTTCCTCAAAGGTTGGATGTTCAAGTTTTTGTTATCTATAGTATCTCGTTAAGAAAAGAGTTTTATCTCGGGACCGGAAACGGACAAACGGAAGTGATTAGGGAAATTAAAAGTAGATATTTTTAGTACATTTACCTATGGAACGTTACTGTTCTTCACATTGAGAAAAATGTTAAAAAAATCTAAAGTAAAAAAAAGTCTTCTGCTTTAATGCTTCAAGTAAGAACTGGAAGTGACGTACGACAAAATGAAACCCGTTAAACACATGTACAAACAAATGTTCATCATCCATATAAGTTTGTTGTCTTGATCTTTCACAGTTTCTGAGATCTTGCGAGTACTTTATGTTTTTATAAAATAAGGCTATTTGAGATATTTGAGATATCTCACCGGAAGTAGATTTTTTTTTACCATTTGAATATGACCTTTTATATTTCTTTAGCTTAAATGTTACTTCAAGGCTAAGTAAACAAAATAATTTTTAAAAAATCAAAATTTGGTGTACTTCCTTTGACGACCGGAAGTTACGCCAAATTAAACAAAATAGTGGTAACACATGTACGTACATTGGTCTATCATTCCACAAAGTTTGGTTGCTCAAGTTGTTACCGTTTTTTAGATGTCTTCAAAATAAGAATTTTTGTCTCGGGACAGGAAACGGACAAACGGAAGTGCTCAATAAAAATTAAATTTATAATTTCTTGTTTACTTGCCTATCTTAACTTATTATTTATCAAAATAACTAAAACTATCAAAGGAAAAAAGTTAAACTGACAAACAGCTTGATTTGTTTGAACTCTTCCGGTGTGGACCGGAAGTGACGGAAGACAAAATAAAAGCGTTTAAACACATCGTCAATCAAATGTCTATCATACGTGAATGTTTCGTGCCTTGATCACTTTTAGTTTCTGAGATATCGCGGGTACAAAATGTGTTTTATAAAAGCTACCTGAGATAATTGAGATATCTCACCGGAAGTAGAATATTTTCGTTGATATTACATCGCAGAGATATCCTATGTATAGATTTATACTTATATAGCTATTCTACGGACAAAAAAATTAATGCCTTAAAATAATTATGTTTGAAGTGCTTCCGGTGACGACCGGAAGTTACGACGAACAAAACAAAAGTGTTTAAACACATCTACAGCTATAGGTCTATCACCCCACAAAGTGTGGATTTTCAAGTCTTTACTGCATTTGAGATCTCGAGGTGACAAGCTTTTTGTCGCGGGACAGGAAACGGACGAACGAAAGTGAATTTAGACAATCTTTTACTAAAAACCGCTAGATGTTTATATTTTTAGTCATTCCTGAAAATTTTATAAAAATTCATCAAGACATCTCTGAGAAATTCACAAAACAAAAAGGGGAAAAAAATAATAATAAAAAGAAACACTAGACTCTTGTTGCTATAGCAACAAAAAGGTCTTCCGTTCCTCATGTATAAATCTGTGCAAAAGATATATTTCTCTTGTAAACAAAAAATGGATATAATTTATACTGTAAAGGAATTCCCAAGAAATAAACAAAACAAAAAGACAAAACGTCATTTTTTGAGTACTTTCTGTGACGACCGGAAGTTACGCCGGATCATACAAAACACAATAAACATTACCTTGTCTTTCCTCAAAGTTTGGATGTTCAAGTTTTTGTTAGTTATAATATCTCGTTTAGAAAAGATTTTTGTCTCGGAACCGGAAACGATCGAACGGAAGTGATTAAGAAATTGAAAAAACGTAGTTTAGTACATTTACCTATGATACGTTATTGTTCATTACATTGAGTAAAATGTTTAAAAAATGCTTAAGAAAAAAAACCTTTTATTGCTTGAACACTTTGAGTTAAAACCGGAAGTGGCGAACGACCAAATGGAACCCGTTAAACACATGTTCATTCAAATGTCCATTATCCATACAAGTTTTGTGTCTGTATCTCTCACAGTTTCTAAGATCTTGAGAGTAGTTTGTTTTTTTAAAAGAAGGCTACCTGAGATATTTGAGATGTCTCACCGGAAGTAGAACTTATTTTTGTTTTTTTTACCATGTGTAGATGACCTATTGTATTTTTATAACCAAAATGTTACTTCCATGCTAAATAACCAACATATTTTTAAAAAATCAAAATTTTGCGTTCTTCCTGTGACGACTGGAAGTTACGCCGGATGAAACAAAATAGTGTTAACACATGTCCATACACAGGTCTATAACTCTACAAAGTTTGGTTGTTGAAGTCGTTACCGTTTTTGAGATCTCGTCGATATAAGGTTTTTTGTCTCGGGACAGGAAACGGACAAACGGAAGTGCTTAATGAAACTTAATTTTTTTTATATCTTGATTACTTTCCTATTTTACATTATTAATCATCGAAACAGCTTAAACTATAAAAAAAAACCAGTTTAACGGATTAACAATTTGATTTGTTTGAACTCTTCCGCTGTGGACCGGAAGTGACGGAGGACAAAATGAAACTGTTTAAACACATCTTCAATCAACTGTCTATGAGTGGTGAAAGTTTTGTGTCTTGATCACGTACAGTACCTGAGAATTTGCGGGTACAAAATATGTTTTAAAAAAGCTACCTGAGATAATCGAGATATCTCACCGGAAGTAGAATGTTTTTGTTTATTTAAACATTGCATAGATGACATATATAAGGATCTATACTAATATCTTTATTCTATTGAAAATAAATTAAATACGTAAAAACAAAAAAAATTGAAGAGCTTCCGGTGACGACCGGAAGTTACGACGAACAAAACAAAAATGTTTAAACACATCTACGACTATAGGTCTATTATCCCTCAAAGTTTGGATGTTCAAGTCTTTCTCATTTCTGAGATCTCGATGTGACAAGCTTTTTAACGCGGGACAGGAAACGGACGACAGGAAATAAATTTTCAAAAAATGAAAAAAACCCCTAGAGATATGATCATTTTCTATCAGTCCTGAAAACTTGAAGTAAATCTATCAAGCCATCTCTGAGAAATCTTGTGGACAAAAACTGGGAAAAAAATAATAATAAAAAACCTTACAATCTCTATAAGGTCTTCCGTTGGAAACGGAAGACCTTAACTAGACACGATCTCGTTGCGAGCAACGAGGAGGTCTTCCGTCCGATATTTAGAAGTAAATATGACATCATCGACTTTGATTTTCGACAACAAAACATGATATGGAAAAAGGAGTGAAGTACTTATGCTTCATTGCATCGCTTTTTATAAGTTCTATTGCATTGCTTTTTTTAAATGCTTGCATTTCCTCCAATCAAGAATGAAAAGATTAATTTTGTTTACATCTGGTCCCTAAAAACCCTAATTGTTTAACGCAAGAGAAAATCATTATATTGTTAGGATATAGAAACGTATTATACCTTATCTAGCATTAATAACCTTTCACAAAATGGCTCTCATTAAAGGGCTATATATAAATACTTTTAGAGCCCTTTTTTCCCCTAATTTAAGGGGCCAGTCCCTTTTTCTTGGAATCAAATGAAAGGACATTTAATTCTGAAAACATTTTGTCAACAAGTGTTTAAAAATTCGTTACCGTTCTGGAGATATATGAGAAAGAAGGTTTAAGGGGCCGATCCCTTATCTCCTTATAGGGGCCGTTTAACGAAATTTTGAAGGTTGCATATTGTTTAGAACATTAATTTGTACAACTTTTCTTCTGTGTTGCATAACAAAATATTTTTCCTTTCTGATATTTGGGTGATCGAAATTTTAGACTTTTGGCCCCTAAAAACCCTTAATTACGTAATACATGACAAAATCATTACACTGCTTGAATACATAACTGTGAGATAAACATATTTGCTTCTATAACATTTCAAAAATTATCTCTCAGTAAAGGGCTACAGATGAAAGACTTTAGAGCCCTTTGGTTCCCTAATTTTAGGGGCCAGCCCCTTTTTCTTGATATCAAATGAAAGGTCTTGTACATATAAACATTTTTTGCATTACATGTGTTAACAAAATATTTTTCAGAAAAGAGATAAACTAAGAAAACCATAAAAAATTAAGGCGTTTTTTCCATCTCAATTTTCGGGACCAGGCGAGCTTTAACGCCTTTTGAGGATGACAAATTTGAATGCCAAATTGCACATCTACAATCTCTTGTCTACAATCCCTGAAAAGTTGAACTCAATATCTTTTACCGTTTAGGAGGAGATCCCTGGACAAGCCGACCCTCTGAAAATCGCTAAAACGTCATTTTTCTCAAGAACGGAAATGACGTCATCAAAATAAAAAAATGTATATTAAGTTCGGATTAATATCTATTAGATCTGAAAATTTCACGAAAATCAGTTCAGCCATTTCCGAGAAATCGCCTGCACAAATTTTGTAAGAAAAAAAAAATAATAATAATAGGGAAAAAGAAACCGAACGAAAACAATAAGGTCTTCCGTTGGAAAACGGAAGACCTTAATAAACATTACAATCACTATAAGGTCTTCCGTTGGAAACGGAATACCTTAATAATAACTAGACACTTGTTGCAAAAGCAACAAAAAGGTCTTCCGTTTTGATATACGTGTATTAATTTAACTGTAAGACATTGCTTCTCTCACATAGAAATAAAAGTGGATATGATAATTATTGTGAATGATATATCTAGACGTTACTTACATGTAAAACAACGAAAATAAAAAAGAAATCAATTTTTGAAGTACTTTCTCTGACGACAGGAAGCAACGCCGATCTAAACAAAAATGTTAACCATTTGTACTATCATAAGTCAATCCTTCCTCAAAGTTTGGTTGTTTACGTCTCTGCCAAATCTAAGATCTCTTTGAAACAATATTTTTGTCTCGGGACCAGAAACGGACAAACGGAAGTGATTAATAAAAACAAGATCTGGCATTTCTCGTACATTCACTGTTTATTAGGCTAGATGAAACACCCAAGAAAGTCAATTAAACTTGTTAAAACATGATTTGTTTGAACCCTTTCAGTAAGAACCCGAAGTGACAATTGACAAAATTAAACCCGTTAAACACATTCCCAATCAAATTTCTGTCAATCATGAAAGCTTTGTGTCTCAATCACTTACAATGACAAAAATCTCGAGGATATAAAATTTGAAAAAAGGAAAGCTACATAGAGATATTTGAGATATCTCACCGGAAGTAAACTTTATTTGCTAATTTAACATTATATAGATGACATATGTAATATTTGATACTGATATTTTCATTTAAAGTAAAATGAATAAAATATGAAAAAAACTAATTTTTGAAGTGCTTCCGGTGACGACCGGAAGTTACGCCGAACAAAACAAAATAGTGTAAACACATGTACATACATAGGTCTATCATCCCAAAAAGTTTGATTGTTCAAGTCGTCACTGTTTTTGAGATCTCTAGGAATCAAGGTTTTTTGTCTCGGGACAGGAAACGGACAAACGGAAGTGTTCGATGAAAATAAAAGTTAGTATTTCTTAACCATTAGACAACAGGACTTTATTGACTATCAATTTGTCTTACTTTGTGAAACAAATCCAGTAAATCTCTTAAACAACATGGATTGTTTGAACTCTTCCAGTGTGGACCGGAAGTGACGGTTGACAAAATAAAAACGGTTAAACACATCTTCTATCAAATGTCTATCATCCGTGTAAGTTTTGTGTCTTGGTCACTTACAGTTTATGAGATCTCGCTGTCATAATATTTGTTTTAAAAAGACTACCTGAGATATTTGAGATATCTCACCGGAAGTAATTTTTTTGTGTTTATTAATCATCGGATAGATGACATATGAAAGCGTTTATACTTATATATCAATTCTGTGTTAAAGAAATAAAATGCGTAAAAACATAATTTTAGAAGTGCTTCCGGTGACGACCGGAAGTTACGACGAACAAAACAAAATAGTTTAAACACATCTACAGCTATAGGTCTATTATCCCTCAAAGTTTGGAGGTTCAAGTCTTCATGGTTTCTGAGATCTCATTGTCCATAGCTTTTTGTCGCGGGACAGGAAACGGGCGACAGGAAGTGAATTTTGAAAAAATGAAAAAAACGCCTAGAGGTATTATCATTCTCTATCAGTCCTGAAAATTTCAAGAAAAACTATCCATCCATCTCTGAGAAATCTTGTGGACAAAAAAAGGGGGAAAAAATAATAATAACTAGACTCTTGTTGCAAAAGCAACAAAAAGGTCTTCCGTTTTGATATACATGTATCAATTTAACCGTAAGACATTGCTTCTCTCACATAAAAAAAAATAGTGGACGTGATAATTATTGTGAATTATATATCCAGACGTTACTTCTATGTAAATCAACCGGAATAAAAAAGAAATCAATTTTTGAAGTACTTTTTGTGACGACCGGAAGTAACGACAAACTAAACAAAACATGTTAATCATTTTTACAATCATAAGTCAATCTTTCCTCAAAGTTTGGTTGTTCGAATCTCTGCCAAATTTGAGATCTCGTTGAAACAATGTTTTCTGTCTCGGGACCAGAAACGGACGAACGTAAGTTGTTCAAAAAAGGCTCGTATTTCTCGTACATTTGCTTAGCGTGCATCACTGTTTATCAGGCTAGATAAAACACACAAGATGGTTAGTTAAACCTGTTAAAAACATGATTTGTTTGAACCGGAAGTGACAGTTGACAAAATAAAACCCGTAAAACACATTATCAATTAAATGTCTATCATTCATGAAAGCTTCGAGTCTCAATCACTTACAGTGACAAAAATCTCGCGGGCATCACATTTGGAAAACGGAAAGCTACATAGAGATATTTGAGATATCTCAACGGAAGTAAAATTTATTTGCTAATTTAACATTATATATATGTAATAACTATGATTGTATACTGATTTATTCATTCCATGTCTTATATATAAATTAAGAAAAAAAAATTTGATGTGCTTCCGATGACGACTGGAAGTTACGCCGAACCAAACAAAATAGTATAAACACATGTACATACATAGGTATATTATCCCACAAAGTTTGATTGTTAAAGTCAATACTGTTTCTGAGATCTCGTCGAAATAAGGTTTTTTGTCTCGGAACAGGAAACAGACAAACAGAAGTGCTCAATGTAAATTGTATTAAATATTATTTGTATACTTGTCCTTTGTACTTTATTGTTCATCGAGCACACTACAAATGTCAGAAGAATTATGTTAATTTGATTAACAGCTCGATTTGTTTGAACTCTTTCTGTGTGGACCGGAAGTGACAGAAGACAATACGAAACCGGTTAAACACATCTTCAATCAAATGTCTATCATCCATGAAAGTTTTGTGCTTTGATCACATTTAGTTTCTGAGATCTCGTTTGTACAAAATGTGTTTAAAAAAAGCTACCTGAGATATTTGAGATATCTCATCGGAAGTAGAATTTTGTTGTTGATATAACATCGCATAGATAACTTATGCATAAAATTTATACTTATGTATTTATTTAATGACAAAGGAATTAAATGCGTAAAAGTCGTTATTTTTTATGTGCTTCCGGTGACGACCGGAAGTTACGCCGAGCAAAGCAAAATAGTGTGAACACATTTACTGCTATAGGTCTTTCATCCCACAAAGTTTGATTGTTTAAGTCGTTACCGTTTTTGAGATCCCGTCGAAACAAGGTTTTTTTGTCTCGGGACAGGAAAGGGACGACCGGAAGTGCTCAATGTGAATTACATTTAACATTTCTTTTGCACTTGCCTTTTCTACTTAATTGTTCATCGACTTCACTACAAATATAAAAGAAAAACAGTTTAACGGATAAACGGCTCTATTTGTTTGAACTCTTCCTGTGTGGACCGGAAGTGACGGAAGACAAAACGAAAGCGGTTAAACACATCTTCAATCAAATGTCTATCATCCATGAAAGTTTTGTGCTTTGATCACATTTAGTTTCTGAGATCTCGTTTGTACAAAATGTGTTTAAAAAAAGCTACCTGAGATATTTGAGATATCTCACCGGAAGTAGATATTTGTTGTTGATATAACATCGCATAGATAATCTATGCATAGATTTATACTTATATATTTATTTTATGGAAAAGGAATTTTATGCGAAAAAGTAGATATTTTTAAAGTGCTTCCGGTGACGACCGGAAGTTACGACGAACAAAACAAAATAGTTTAAACACATCTACAGCTATAGGTCTATCATCCCACAAAGTTTTGATATTCAAGTTTTTACCGTTTCTGAGATCTCGTTGATACAAGCTTTTTCAATGCGGGACAGGAAACGGACGACCGGAAATGATTTTTGACAAAATGAAAAAATCGCCTCGAGATATTGTCATTCTCTTTCATTCTAGAAAATTTCATAAAAATCTATTCAGCCATCTCTGAGAAATCTTGTGGACAAAAAAAGGAAAAAAAAAAATAATAATAATAAGAAACACTAGACACTTGTTGCAAAAGCAACAAAAAGGTCTTCCGTTTTGATATACATGTATCAATTTAACTGTAAGACATTGCTTCTCTTACATGCAAAAAAAGTTGATATGATAATTATTGTGAATGATATATCCAGACGTTACTTACATGTAAAACAACGAGAATGAAAAAGAAATCAATTTTTTAAGTACTTTCTGTGACGACCAGAAGTAACGCCGATCTAAACAAAAATGTTAACCATTTGTACAATCATAAGTCAATCTTGCCTCAAAGTTTGGTTGTTCACGACTCTGCCAAATCTAAGATCTCTTTGAAACAATATTTTTTGTCTCGGGACCGAAACGGACGAACGAAAGTGATTAATAAAAACAAAAGCTGGTATTTCTCGTACATTTGCTTAATGTACATCACTGTTTATCAGGCTAGATGAAATTCCAAAAAAGTCAGCTAAACTTGTTAAAAACAGGATTTGTTTGAACCCTTCCGGTAAGAACCGGAAGTGACAGTTGACAAAATTAAACCCGTTAAACACATCCCCAATCAAAATTCTATCAAACAATCTATGAAAGATTCGTGTCTCAATCACTTACAATGACGAAAATATTGCGGACATCAAATTTGTAAAAAGAAAAGCTACATAGAGATATTTGAGATATCTCACCGGAAGTAAAATTTATTTGCCAATTTAAAATTATATAGATGACATATGTAAGATTGTATACTGATATTTTCATTTTATGTAAAATGAATAAAACAAATTTTTGAAGTGCTTCCGGTGACGACCGGAAGCTACGCCGAACAAAACAAAATAGTGTAAACACATGTACATACATAGGTCTATCAACTCACAAAGTTTGATCGTTCAAGTCGTTACCGTTTTTGAGATCTCCAGGAATCAAGGTTTTTTTGTCTCGGGACAGGAAACGGACAAACGGAAGTGCTCAATGTAAATTGTAATTAATATTCTTTTTGTACTTGCCCTTTCTACTTAATTGTTCATCGACTTCACTTCAAATATCAAAGGAAAACAGTTAAACTGATAAACAGCTCGATTTGTTTGAACTCTTCCTGTGTGGACCGGAAGTGACGGAAGACAAAACGAAACCGGTAAAACACATCTTCAATCAAATGTCTATCATCCATGAAAGTTTTGTGCTTTGATCGCTTATAGTTTCTGAGATCTCGTTTGTACAAAATGTGTTTCAAAAAAGCTACCTGAGATATTTGAGATATCTCACCGGAAGTAGAATTTTTTTGTTGAGTTAACATCGCATAGACAATCTATGCATAGATTTATACTTATATATTTATTCTATGGAAAAAGAATTTTATGCTAAAAAGTAGTTATTTTTGAAGTGCTTCCGGTGACGACCGGAAGTTACGACGAACAAAACAAAATAGTGTGAACACATCTACAGCTATGGGTCTATCATCCCACAAAGTTTGGATGTTCAAGTCTTTACCGTTTTTGAGATCTCGTTGATACAAGCTTTTCCAACGCGGGACAGGAAACGGACAAACGGAAGTGCTCAATCTAAATTGTATTTAATATATCTTGTAAACTTGCCCTTTGTACTTCATTTCTCATCCAGCACACTACAAATATCAATGGAAATAAGTTAAACTGATAAACAGCTCGATTTGTTTGAACTCTTCCTGTGTGGACCGGAAGTGACGGAAGACAAAACGAAACCAAATAAACACATCTTCAATCAAATGTCTATCATCCATGAAAGTTTTGTGCTTTGATCACTTATAGTTTCTGAGATCTCGTTTGTACAAAATGTGTTTCAAAAAAGCTACCTGAGATATTTGAGATATCTCACCGGAAGTCGAAATTTTTTGTTGAGTTAACATCGCATAGATAACCTATGCATAGAATTATACTTATATATTTATTTTATCGAAAATGAATTTTATGCGAAAAAATAGTTATTTTTGAAGTGCTTCCGGTGACGACCGGAAGTTACGACGAACAAAACAAAAATGTTTAAACACATCTACAACTATAGGTCTATCATCCCTCAAAGTTTGGAGGTTCAAGTCTTTATCGTTTCTGAGATCTCATTGTCCATAGCTTTTTGTCGCGGGACAGGAAACGGACGACAGGAAGTGAATTTTGACAAAATGAAAAAAACGCCTAGAGATATCATTTTCTATCAGTCCTGAAAATTTCAAGAAAATCTATCCAGCCATCTCTGAGAAATCTTGTGGACAAAAAACGGACAAAAAAAAAAAATAATAATAATAATAAGAAACATTACAATCACTATAAGGTCTTCCGTTGGAAACGGAAGACCTTAACTAGACACTTGTTGCAAAAGCAACAAAAAGGTCTTCCGTTTTGATAAACATGTATCAATTTAACTGTAAGACATTGCTTCTCTCACAGATAGAAAAAAAAGTGGATATGATAATCATTGTGAATGATATATCCAGACGTTACTTACATGTAAAACAACGAGAATGAAAAAGAAATCAATTTTTGAAGTACTTTCTGTGAAGACCGGAAGTAACGCCGAACTAAACAAAAATGTTCACCATTTGTACAATCATAAGTCAATCTTTCCTCAAGGTTTTGTTGTTTACGTCTCTGCCAAATCTTAAATCTCTTTGAAACAATATTTTTGTCTCGGGACCGGAAACGGACGAACGGAAGTAATTAATAAAAACAAAAGCTGGTATTTCTCGTACATTTGCTTAGCGTACATCACTGTTTAACAGGCTAGATAAAACACCCAAGAAAGTCAGTTAAACTTGTTAAAAACATGATTTGTTTGAAACCTTCTGGTAAGAACCAGAAGTGACAGTTGACAAAATTAAACCCGTTAAACACATTCCCAATCAAATTTCTATCAGTCGTGAAAGCTTCGTGTTTCAATCACTTCCAGTGACAAAAATCTCGCAGACATCAAATTTGTAAAAAGGAAATCTACATAGAGATATTTGAGACATCTCATCGGAAGTAAAATTTATTTGCTAATTTAACATTATATAAATTACATATGTAAGATTGTACACTGATATTTTCATTTTATGTAAAATGAATAAAATATGAAAAAAACAAATTTTTGAAGTGCTTCCGGTGACGACCGGAAGTAACGCCGAACAAAACAAAATAGTGCAAACACATGTACATTTATAGCTCTATCATCCCACAAAGTTTGATTGTTCAAGTCGTCACTGTTTTTGAGATCTCTAGGAATCAATGTTTCTTGTCTCGGGACAGGAAACGGACAGACGGAAGTGTTAGATGAAAATAAAAGTTGGTATTTCTTAAACATTACACAACAGGACTTTATTGTCTATCAATTTGTCTTACATTGTCAAACAAAAACAGTTTAACTCTTTAGCAACTTGAATTGTTTGAACTCTTCCGGTGTAGACCGGAAGTGACGGTTGGCAAAATGAGAGCGGTTGAACACATCTTCTAACAAATGTCTATCATCCATGTAAGTTTCGTGTCATGATCACTTACAGTTTCTGAGATCTCGCAGTTCAAACATTTGTTTTAAAAAAGGCTACCTGAGATAATTGAAATATCTCACCGGAAGTAAAATTTTTAAGTTTAGTTAACTTCGGAAAGATGATATATGAAAACATTTATACTTTAATTACAATACTCTGTGAAATATATCAAATGCATAAAAGCTTAATTTTTGAAGAGCTTCCGGTGACGACCGGAAGTTATAACGAACAAAACAAAATAGTTTAAACACATCTACAACTATAGGTCTATCATCCCTCAAAGTTTGGATGTTCAAGTCTTTATCGTTTCTGAGATCTCATTGTCCATAGCTTTTTGTCGCGGGACAGGAAACGGACGATAGGAAGTGAATTTTGAAAAAATGAAAAAAACGCCTAGAGATATGATCATTCTCTATCAGTCCTGAAAATTTCAAGAAAATCTATCCAGCCATCTCTGAGAAATCTTGTGGACAAAAAAGGGGAAAAAAATAATAATAATAATAAAAAACATTACAATCACTATAAGGTCTTCCGTTGGAATCGGAAGACCTTAATAAAAAGAAACATTACAATCACTATAAGGTCTTCCGTTGGAAACGGAAGACCTTAATAATAAAAAGAAACATTACAATCACTATAAGGTCTTCCGTTGGAAACGGAAGACCTTAAAAATAAGAATAATCTTAACCCGCACAATAATAGAAAGGTCTTCCGTTTCCAACGGAAGACCTTAAAAAAAAAATAATAATGAAAAAGAAACCGAAGAATAACAAGAGGGTCTTCCGTTGAACCCTAAAAAGAAACAAAGCAATAACAATAAGGTCTTCCGTTGGAAACTTAATAATAATAGGGATAAAGAAACCTAAGAAAAACAACACGGTCTTCCGTTTGAAACGGAAGACCTTAATAATAAGAAACAGTGCGAAAACTATAAGGTCTTCCGTTGGAAACGGAAGACCTTAATAAACAGTACGAAAACAATAAGGTCTTCCGTTGGAAACGGAAGACCTTAATAATAAGAAACTGTACGAAAACTATAAGGTCTTCCGTTGGACACGGAAGACCTTAACAATAAGGTCTTCCGTTAGAAACGGAAGACCTTAACAAGGCACAAGCCTTGTCTACAAAACAAAGACTTGTGAGCCCTGTATCTTGATTATAACTCTACGACTGACACTTAAATTATGGTAGATCATTAGAAATTTATTACTAAAGTATTGTAAACAACAACAACGACAACAACAACAAAATAATGTTTGACCAAAATCGTTACTATGCCCCTTTTAAAAGTAAGAAGTTTATTATTCAACAGTCACTTTTTTTTTCACTGTAATTATGCTTTTGTTGACTGTAATGGCATTTTTTCGTCAGACCCATTACTCAATATTGTTCGTCAAATAATGCCTGGGGGACATTTTTTCTACGTCGAAAAATGTCCCTCCCCCCCCCCCCCTTTTGGACATTGATTTCATTTACTTTCTTTTCACTGGAAATATTTCAGTAACTTAAAAACACTTAATACTTCAAGAAAGCCACGTCTTGATATTCTTGTTTTAAGTTAGGGGAATGAGATAAAAGAAATTTGACTCTCGTCTTTAAAATAAAGAAAATATAATCTACCACATATGAAATTACTAGCTAATGCTCTCAGGTGCCAATGATATCACGCATGGGCGATCTTTTTCAAAAGTATCAACTTTTCTTTCGTGCACTGCAAACTTTTGTTCACAAGGATTTAAATCATTTTACTTGATATTTACTCCTTTGTTAAGCCAGAGCGCAAAATCTACTACAGTTGTTAAAAATTAAATGTTGAATAATGTATCCTATTAATGGTGTTGCATTATTATTTATGAAAGGCTCAATTCTTGAAATATTACTCAAAATTTTATTTCTAACGCGTGATTGACGAATAAGCTAGTAGAGACAAGTTCATTTGCTTCGATTTGGGAATTACTACAATGAGAGTTTTTCTTAAATTTATGTAAAAACCCTGGGTTTAATATCCCTACGAATTCAGGATAAACTGAGGCTATTTCAGAGGTATATTACGAATGCGCTTGATTGTTTGTGTAGTTACAAGGCATGACAAGTTTTGGGGTCTACTTATTTCTCCTAAGAAAGTTGTCGTGTACCAAAAAAAAAGAACATGAAAGTTTTACCCGGGCAATAACTCGTTTTCCTTCCATGCAAGTGGCAATCTTGTTGGGGGTACCAAGAAAGCTGATCTCATTACAGAAACCTGTGAAGGCGCTATTTTAACAGATGCAAACTTAAAGCTGACATGAATTCATAAATACGCATTATTTCCCTTTTAACTCCGACTGCCGCCATATTAGTTGTCAATTTCTATTGTTCTGCTCATCGCTACACACCCCTTATATAAGGCCGAGAGCACTATTCATGCTTCACCACATTCGGGTTTTTTATACACCCGAACACGTTACCTTAGACAAAAAGACGTGAAGAAACGATTTTTGAACAAAAATGATATGACAACCACTGCACTGGCAAGGAATATCCATAAACGACGAAACAAGACAGACCGAAATAAAGGCACATATACATGAAAATTTCCTCGATAACTGTAGACAGTTTCCCTGTGTATGTAATGACATCGCACATGCGCAAACCACACACTGTGGCAGATCGGGCGATGTCAATGATCGCATGGATTTTAGAAACGGGGCGTTTTTGTTGGAATGGATGGAAACGATGTTACGTTGTTACTTTCTTGGATTTACTATCATTTAGCTACTATGTTGGATGTAGTGCCGCCAGGGTTTAAAAAAATGCAGACGTTATGCACTCTCTATGAACGACACACGTGTTGGATGTGCATGCGAAGTTAGGCAGCACTGTCTGTGCAAAATAATACGCGTACGGATACCTTGCATTGGATATTCTTTCAAAGAATAAAAATATTTTGTATATCTGACATTTATATTTGTTTTCTTTATTCTTTATTACAAACATTTTACTATAACGTGTAATTTATTCATTTAGCTTTCAAAAAATAATGATTCAATGCTTATATTTACGTTTTTTTAAACGTTTATTCCGGAATGCTGACAAAAATAGTGCACAGAGATTTTATAACTTATAAGAGAATTTTAATTTCATTTGTAATTTGATGAATTTACTTTTGGTATATGAGAAATTAATCAAATGTATTCATTTTACTGTTAAAATATGTTTACATCAATGAAGTATTAATCAGCGTAAGTATAATCGCAGGTCGTGATCGGGCTTGAAGTCGCGAGGAGAGTCAGTCATGTTCTTCGAGAAATACTAAAAGCGACTGTATTCATACGCACCAGACTTGGTGATTGGGTCTTCTGTGTTATGCGTAAATACGCGGCTATGTTAAGGCTGCCCGATTAATTTCACAGCAATATGTAGAAAGTCACTTGTCTATACTTCATAAGATATTACGTCATAGTTAACTTTGACGTCACGATCTGCATTCCTTTCGATCGTTCTTAGGGAATGTATCGTAACGTATTAAGTGATATTCATTGTGCATAATAAAACCGCTTCATTCCTTTACATAGACACTGTTGTAAATACTAGTGATACTAAATTCAATATCACCGATATGGAGTATAAAAAAATCAACAGTTTTAAAGCTTTGTAATAGGTAAAAAACTATTCATAAACTAATGGTTTTGAGACTCCCCCTGCTACGTGTATTCTAATGAATGGTGCTATGTATGTGCATATAAAAAACGGCCTCGCACAAGTGAAAGATAAAAATAATCTTAGTATATTTTACGTGAAATCGGAAGAGAAAATAAGTACCACTGTGAATTTTGCTGGGGGAAACCTACAGATTGACCCGATTTTGTGTAAATCGAGCCTAAAAGGTAAAAATGTGCCTAATTTCGATGGCGGTGCGAAATGTTTTGATAATATTTCAAATAAACGAAATATTTATATGAACCCCCAGCAAGAACTGCAAAATACATTACTTATCGAAGGATTTTTCATAAAAATATTTTTGATTTAATGTCATTATTCACTTGTGCCGATGCGATTTTTATAGATTATTTACCGTGTTAGAATACACCCGTCACGTGCTTAAGAAAAATATATGACGTCACAAAAATTCATCAAATATAGTGTTGGATGCCACTGTTAACTTATGTAATAAAAGTTTAAAGAAACTCACTCAGTTAAAGCATTTTTCGATAATTAAAATAGTATCATTTTTCGATATATATTTAGCTTCGGACAGCCTTAACATAGCCGCGTATCACTTAAATAAATCTATGGAATTTGTAAGGGGGTAAAGGATATGTAAATATACCCCATTGACAGTAGAGGAGTTTTCGAAACTAATATGGCGACCAAATGCTTTCATGATTTCATGTCACGTAAGTAGGAATCATACGTCTGGGTTCTGTCATAGAAATTCCATCCGTTGTTCATACAATGTATTTGAACGTGCTATACCATCTCTGAAAATTCTAATCATTTAAATTTGCAGATCCACGTTTTAAAAATCGGTGATTTTTTTTTCATTTACGCAATGAATGTTTACTTCTATACTTCTATATTAAAACAACAGACTTGAATTTTTGGGCGTTAATACTGATAAATCAGAAGATTACTGTCTTTTGTTTTATAAATTTTTAACATCATTAGTACTTGAAGATTACCAATTTGTTTTTTCTTTTATCTCAATTAAGCTTCGATGATTAATAATCGACGAAAATTCCCCAAGAAATCCCGGAAATCATCTGGATCTTGATTTTTGGGGTGTTATAATCTTGTGCGTGCGCACGCTAACGGGATCTTTAGTTTATGTTTCTACAATACCATATTTCCATGAAGAAATTCAGAAACAATAACACATTGGACATTTGCTTTAAATTTTCTTCATATATATGAGAGAAAATATAAAATAACAATTATACATATAAACTTAGTACTTAGTACTTATTTTTGTCTTTGTGATGGCAAAAAATATATAATTTCACGCAAAAATTCACACAATATTTCTTAGGAGAGTGAAGATGGAATGTTTTATCGTTGAAAAAATAAATGTCCTATGGACCCGGTTTTACGATAGAATGCGTTCCGTGAGTTGTCTCTGTAGCAAAGAAAATACGTTCGTTGGTGAAAAAAAGTTGAACTCTTTCATTATATGGATTAAAATTTTAGATAAAAGGTATTTACAGTCTCAGAAAGTTTTATTATGATTAATTGACTGTTATTTTCAATACAACTTCAATTTTCTGTTACATTACGGGTATATTAGGGTCTTTCCCGAGACACAGATGGATTGTAATAGCCAAGGAAAGTGTTGTGAAATTAACACAATGTAGCATTACTGTAGTTATCGAAGTTATGGCTTTGTTATATAAATGTCACCAATACGGTGTGTCGATGTATTCATTACGTAAATGAAATATGCAATGTCAACACGTGAACGCACGGGTTAAAATCTAGTGACATATGAAAATAATGACTATGAAAAAAAAATTTGCTAAAATCTATATTTTGTTTTAATTTATCTAAACTCAGGGTGTTTTAGAAAGTTTATATTTACTTTCGATCATACTTAAATGTAACCTACAGCTTTGTTCGGCATTATTAAAATTATCAAAGAGCATTTATTAAAATTTTAGAGATTGAAGCAAAGTACACATACATGCAACTTATGAATTATTCTTGTAAATTCATTGTAAAGTGATACAATGTGCATCATGATGTCACGTCAAGGACAATTCGAGGACACCAAGGGCGATCCATTTCATTTAGCTTTGCTCACTTTATATACATGCGTATAACATGTACGTTAACACAGAGACTTGTAATCTTCACCTAATTCTTAACAAATCAGACAACTTTGCAATGCCGAACACATAAATTGTAATTTATAGAAAAAGAAACGAGAAGAGTTTTTCTATGGTTTTATTTCGACCCATTTTACCTAAACGTACAAACGTACATTGTATTAGATTACTCAAGATCTCCTCTTAATCGATAAACCAGAGAGGATCACACAATGTAATGAAAGGCAGTCTTTTATGTCGAATATTGTAATATTCTGCACAAAAGAATGTTGGTTGAATGTGATGTCTGGTACTATGAAGTCTTGACAAGTACTGACATATCAGATGTTAATTATTTTATTCTTTGAAATATTTAAGATTTTTCTACGAAAGCCGAGAAGGATCATTCGAGATTCGAAATACGAGATTCGAAATACGAGATTCGAGATTCGAAATTCGAGACTCAATATCTAAATTAACCAATCAAATCATGGATCTGAAACCTGTATTCTAGCAACATCAAACTGTTCTAAATAAAGATCATTCGTACATGCTCTTTCCTACAAATAAATGTCTTAATAGCTCTTATATAGTGGTTATAAAATGGTTAAATTAACATTGATGAATTAACCCCACACAGTATAAACAATTAAATTAGAAATAACACTGTTGGCTTTTCGAATCTAAGTGGTTTTGTTTGCCATGTATGTATTTCCCCCCGAACAATTTTAACCCGAAGTGTATTCGCCCCAACTGTGTAAAAATCGGCTCGCGAAGAAAGATCTGTTTAATCTAAATGTTTTAGCTATGAAACGAAACTCAATGAAATAATCGACATGTCAAAATATAGGTTATGATAAAGTTTTAAAATAGAAGATATAATGATTTACAACCTCAAAGACAGATAAGAATAGTGTATTGTAAGGTATGGCAATGCCATTGTCGATATATGAGAGAGAGAGAGAGAGAGGAGAGACAGACAGACAGACAGACAGACACAGAGAGAGTTTTGTAGTGTCAAATTCAGTTTAATTTAGAATTTGAAATTGATTTGATTTGTTACAAGCATATATAGACAATAATTAAGCCTCTAAAACGAGAAAAGAGAGGAGGTAGCTAGGGTAGGGCAGACCAACTAGCAAGCTTTAATTTTAACGGTGTTAGCGCACCTGTCAGTTACATCGACTCTCTCTCTCTCTCTCTCTCTCTCTCTCTCTCTCTCTCTCTCTCTCTCTCTCTCTCTCCTAGCATTTCCTTTTCCGTGAGGGGGTTTGGGGTATTTGTGATGTCTTACATTAGCTAGCGAAAATGATAAAAAAAACATGAAATTTTCTTTAAATTGTGTGCGGATGTTGTACGCCAATAATATACATTTCAAGAGGGGGTGGGGGCATTATAGTCCTAATTAATTTGTCAGTTATTCTGTCCCCACTTTGTTTTCTCTTCGTTTTCCATGTTTTTTTTATTTGGCTCGGCAAATTAATATAAAACTTTCTGTGTAGCTCCATAACGATGCACTGTAGATAAATTATGAGTAGTTTTACTTTTGATAAACAGGTACATATCCGTACTTGATTTTTAATTTGACTCTTATAATCGGATTTAATATTCCAATAATTTTAGGTTAGGAAAGAGTAGACGGGACTTTTTTGCGCATATCCTACTGTACCATTCATTCAACACAGGTATTAGCACTCATCGAGTTCGACTTGCTTTCCTTTTCTTTCATCCACTGGATTTAAAGCTATTAATTTTTGAAAATATTTAGAATTTATGGCCTGATTATATATAAATTAGAGCTGCGCTGGTGCATATATTTACCCAAATGGACCAAAATATAACCAAATGAATCTAAAAATTTTGACAAAATTAGTTTTAAACGTACAACTCTTTTTCAATTCTAATCGGGTATGTCCTTTAGAAAAATCTTGAACCACACACATTTTAGCAAATAAAACGGCAATTGTTTCATTTTTTTAAGGGGATAAGGTGGTGCCGGTAAAGGACATGTATTGCTTGTGGCAGTTGTGCTATACTCTCATTTGTTATAATAGGTAATACTACATATTGATATAAAATGAAAGTTTCCAATTACACTGTACATAGCTTCTATCACGCATTTTGACCCGTGCGATAGTTTAAAACAATTTTCAAAGCATTTAATGTAATTCAACCGATCATTTTTGAAATTTAATTTTCTGGATCCCCGCCTGATACGTCCGCCTTCTTGTATATTAGAATTACATGTACGTTGACCATATGTACACATTAACTTAATCGGCTATGTTATGGGACGATAACATTTTTTATCAATGTTTTTGCAGGATATGTAACAAATAACAGCCTATTTGTGGGTTTTTGCACTGATTATTTAAGATAATTTGCCGCCATCTTTTATGCATTCCACACACCACTCACAGTTTCTTTATTCGGTGTTCTGTGTGTATGGCGACAAATTGGTAAATTTGCACCACTCACCCCTTGTAGCTTCATCCTGATTACATTTTATCTGGCTAAGTGTAATGTAGTAGTACATTAAATACACATAGTAGTACATTAAATACACACATCTTTGTTTGCAGTGCTTATTTACATCTTTAGAGATTTACCTACAAAAAAAGTAAACATTTGTATGACTTATATGTAATTATTGTCAATTTTGGTGCGGTGGGGGGTAGGGGGGTAGGAAACTACAGAGAAACTTAACTTGGCTGTGAAACATATGCTTTTATTCTTTCTTGTTGATATATCAATGAATGAATTATAACAAAATATATGTACAACAATTAATTTTGAAATATTCATGCACAATCAAATAAAAGGTTTTACTGTTCTCTGCACAAGAAATCGGCAATGTGAACAAATTGGCACCCTATCATCCCTACCTTTAATTGTAGAGAGTAGGTATCCTTCTTTATTGAAAACAATTCCAAAAGTAAGACTCATAATAAGTTGTTTACTGAGGAAAAGGAAAAAAAATTGTATTTATTAATAATTCCGTATGATGTGATAATATCTCAATGATTTGTTTATAATCATAGTACTAGTGTATCACTGTATGCATATATAAAAACGATAAGTAATGCTTATATTTATTAGTGAAACAGGACAGATTATTTATATTTAGATTATTTAGATACATGTACTAATCTTCATGCGGGGATCTAGAAAGGAGGGGGTCAGGGGATCTGGACCCCCTTCTCGGGAAAATTGGAGCTTACTAAATTTACATAGTAAAAGTTTTTAAAATTGGCCTAGGACCCCCTACAGAAAAAATTAGCTACGCTTATGAAGTTCTCTACCATAACCGCATTTTTACACAAAAGGGGTGAATAAACCCGGGTTTTAAACTATTACTGGTGGTGAAATACCTTAGGGTTCAAACGCATCAGGTGGAAATGCACCAGGGCAAACAAAATCACTTAGATCCGCGAAGCACACTGCATTATTACTAGTCTACTTAGATATTCTGTGTAAAAGTAAATACAAATAATTATTTAGTTAGGTAGGGAGAAGTGAACATAGCATTTATTTGTATATAAGAGCATGTACGTATGACTTTTATTTAGAACAGTTTGATGTCGCTAGGATACATATTTTCAGATCCTTGATTTGATTGGTTAATTTAGATATTGAATCTCGAATTTCGAATCTCGAATCTCGTAGTTCGAATCTCGTATTTCGAATCTCGAATGATCCTTCTCGGCTTTCGTACTTTTCCAATGCATTTGATAAAAATAAGTTGATCTGTCAACAACCCTTATCCTTCATTGAGAGTTAACGAAAAATCGTATTAGTTTTAATATTCGTATGTTGCTTTTACAATGTAGATTTTTGTATTGATTTGTTTTCGTGTTTTTCGGGTCTAACAATATGGACAATGTTCTAGTGGGTTATGTATTTTATTCTGGATAACTAAAAAAATCAAAGCCGTTATTAAAAACCAGTAAGCATTTTTTTTTATTTAAATATCTCGTATTATATTAGTTACATGCATTGTGTTTGTCGGTCAGTACTGTAAAAAAAATCGATTCTTCTATTTTAACACTTCTTTTAGTTATTATCAGAACTGATTTGGTTGACTTTTTCCCGAAAGCGTCACTATCGATTCTGTCAGCTACGTCAAGTATAACAAATCAATGCCGCCGGTGTAAAAAGTTTTTTAATTGGTAAAGTCGTTTTCCTCGGCATTGTTATGTATACGACTTAAATTACTTCACTGGGTTTTCCACTGCTGTAGGTTTACAATTCAATTGCGCATTTTCAACTACCTAGGTCGTGAACAGCAGGTTGATTCTTCAGACCCAGGCCATTTGATCTGGTAATTATAAGATTGTACTCTGTTGATATGTTGATAAACTTACTTTCATGTGTCTTTGACCCCACTTTTGCACCATTAAATTGATCTTTAGTTATATAATATATAACTAACTAATTAATCCATTCCTTTTCACTTGCGCTTATGAAGTGTTACAAAGGGCAAGCACTGGGAGTACACCAATAGGCCATTGTAATCTTTTGTGAATCTTTGTACATTTTTCTTTAGATCAGTATAAGATATGACGGTGTCTTCCCACTTACGTAAAATTCGGAATATCTTTTGGGTGACTGATTTTAGCTAAGTGGGAATGGTGCACAGGTAAGGGGGTGTCAAATAACAAAGGAAATTATTTACAGGTGAATTATAGTCTGTTCAGTTATTGACCATAAGTAAATGTTTATTTAAATAAAAAAAAAAATGACTGACAAAAATGAAATGTTTTTGGTTAATTGACGCATTACTGCATTTCGTCATTGTTACAAATGAATGCGATATGTAACTCATTTCTGAACAGATACAATTCTGAATAGTCAACGAATGATTCTTTTTATTATTTAACAATAATATTTCTATCGATAGTATTTCAAATTACATGTATTTATTGAGCATTTATTAAGGTACACCCAGTCATTTTCAAATGCACAACGGATTTGTAAATCGAAAGTTTGTTAAAAATCATCAAGTTTGTACTGAAATAATCTCTTATAAGCAAAAATGTTCATATTTATTATTTATAGATAGTTTGAAATCAATGTTTAATACTAATTTATGCAAACAAATTAAGTGAGACTTTAAGAGCGTTAAAATTAATAACAAGATTCCACAAAAAAGTCGTTAAACTCGTCAGCCATTTTACATAATGAGCCACATATATACCCACATTCCCTGACGTGGTACAGTGAATACAACGAATTTTAACTTCTACGCCAGATACAGAAAGGCATGCGCAAAGCATTAATCTAAAACGCCCAGTTGGACATACGATTTTCAACTGCAACTAAATCTGAAATTCCATTGCCGAAATAAACCTGAATAAGTAGACACAACACATAAAAAAGTAAAGACGTTCGTTGACGGGTTAATCGGGAATTGATAGCAAACTAATGATATTGGTTTTAGAGGAAAACTTGAAAACTGTTTTCTGCTATTCTGCAGACTATCTATGTTTAGTCATATTGTCCTTCTGTTTTCACAACAAATCGATTTTTTTAATGCTCTGACTGGTTGGTACATGTAGCTATAGAGTCTTGGTAGAGTCATGAACTTCAAAGTGTATAACATAACAAAGGATTTTTTTTTAAAATAGTTCTGATTAAATGCCACTAATCACCTGCACCGATGCGATTTAATTACATAATTTGCAATGCTAGAATACGCACGTCACGTGAAAATGAAGTACATAGTACGTCACAAATAATGTTTAACATTGTTGTCAGTATATGTTATTAAGGACGACGGTCTCAATTCAAGATTTTGCACCTCTGCGCAGAGATCCGCGCATATGCTTTGAATATGACTGTCGTAATTACGTACATCAGAATATAAGAGAATATTTCTACTAAACATAAGTTTTGATGCCGAAATATTTGAAGTGGAGAAAAATTAAGAAAAAAATTAGTCCGAATTTTCTCTGTTTGCGACAAGTCCGTTATATTTCCACGGTTCATAAATCCTAAATCGTCCAAAGGCAGCTTATGGTGTTATTATCGGGTAGATATGGAATTAATATAATAATCTGACAATATTTTTTTATATCATCGTCCATGTTTCTATCATATAACCTATATTAATTTTTTCAACCAGAGTCTACACTGCTATGTTTTTTGCCAATTTGAAAGACAATATTAACAACATGTTGAATTGAAAAGAGCACAAATGCCAATGTAAATGTAGCGGTATTGTCCGCTATCAAACTGTACGTTACACCTGATAACAATGAAAAAAAAAACAACCAAAAAGAGACAATATCATGAATATAAAAATTGTACATACATAATAAAAAACACATGACTAAGGAATGGCAAAAAAGATGGGACTACTATATCTATATGAAAAACATGCCTACTATAAAACATTGAAAACATATGAGACTAGCTTCATAAAAAATGTGTTGACTAGTTCAAAAAAGAATTAAAAAGGACATATAACAAAATTCAAATAAATATTGATTTATTACACAGATTAAGCATTGGTGGAAGAAGGGGAGGAGGAGGGTCAAAATTTTCTCCCTTCTAAAGTTGTGGTAAACAAAGATCACATGATCAAAATAATGGAGTCTGTAATATTCGAATCTAAAACGGAACACATGCCTAATCCAGAAATTGACAAAAATAACAATTTATAATGGAGATGGTATAAATTACTTTATGCTTCACATAAATACAATTATACCATCGTCCATGTTTCTATCATATAACCTTTTTTAATTTTTTCAACCAGAGTCTACACTGCTCTGTTTTTTGCCAATTAGAAAGACAATATTAACAACATGTTGAATTGAAAAGAGCATTTTATTATACCCGCACTTTCTAAAGAAAGTTCGGGTATATTGTTGTTACTCTGTTCCGTCCGTCCGCCCGTCCGTCTGTCACGTTTTACTTTCTCAAACTGCTCTTACATCTTATAAACCAGCAATCTGAAGTCTTAGAGTTTGATTTGGGGTGTCATGTTGTTTTGTAAAATGGTTTCAAAAATTCTCGGGTAGTCCTGGGGGTCAAATAATTGGTACAAAATGACGTTTTTTTCACTAAAAACCTTCTTCTTCGAACTCCTCCTACATTTTCAACAGTAGACAAATCATCTCTTGAAATATGTTTTAGGGTATCCTATAAATGCGCAATAAGGTTTCGGAATTTTCAATTTTGTCCTGGGGGTCAATTAATTGCTAAAAAATGACGTTTTTTTTACCGAAAAAACTGGTTTCAAAAACGTCATTTTCTTTTTGCAGTAGCCAAATGATCTTCTAGAATATGATTGGGGGTGTCATATTGAAGTGTGATCAGGTTCCAGAATTTTTTTTTATTAAGGGGATCAGTGGGCAACAAAAAATGAGGTTTTTTTGCTAAAAAAAATATGGTTCCCAGAACTCCTCTTACAACTTTTGGGGTAGCTACGTCAGCTTGGGATATAATTGGGGCTGTCCTATAGATGTGCAATAAGATTTTAAAAATCTAAATTTCATCCAGGGAGTCAAATAGTAGCAGAAAATTGACGTTTATCACTCAAAAAGACCCCATAGATCCCAGAACTCCTCTTATGATTTATTGGATAGACACATCATATCTTGGGATATGATAGGGACTGTTCTATAGATGTGCAGTAAGGTTTTAAAAAATTAAATTTCATCCAGGGAGTAAAAAAGTAGCAGAAAATTGACGTTTATCACTTCAAAAAAACATAGATCCTAGAACTGTTCCATAGATCAATGTAGATGTGCATTACAGTTTTGAAAAATTAAATTTAACCCTGAGGCCCATTACCTACATATCTTTTGATGCCCTTAAAGGATCAGGAATATATATGGTTAAGGGGTGGGGATCTCAACTGTTTTCGAGATATTCGTGTTCTTCCTATTCCAAGGGGGTCATGACCACCCCCGGTGCAAATGACCTACATACCGTTTGATGCCCCTTGACACAAGGAACAAGAACATATATGGTTTAAGGGTGGGGATCTCAACTGTTTTGAAGATAGTAAGGGACTTGCTGTTTGATTGGGTCAGGACCACCCACAGGTCCCATGACCTACATAACATGTGATGCCCCTTGACATCAGAAACATGAATATATATGGTTTAGGGGTCATGATTATAACAGTTTCTGAGATATATGGTAATTTCAAATTCCTGGGGTGGGGGGTGGGGATGACCCCAGGGGTCAGATATAATAAACCCTATATATTGCCAGTAATAGTCAATATATGATTATGAAAACCCTATATTATTTTCTTTGTCCGTTTTTAAATTACCATTTAAAATAGAGTCTACGATTCTTCCTACAAGGTTCAATGTAAGACCCCACACCCCATTTTGACACCCGTTAGGGTCATGACTTACATGCCATAATGATCTGATGCGCCATGACCTAAGGAGGAATTATATCTTTGGATTAAGGTGGGGATCTCAATGGTTTTTATGATATTTGATAATTTCAGGAAGAGCACTTGGGATCATGACCTACATACCATCTGAAATGCCTTGAACAAAGAAACAATAATTTAATATGTACATGATATATGATTCAATTAAAGAACCCAGATATAGATCAATCATCTATGTTTTGTAATACTTCCTATGTATATATACATGTATTAGTTTGTGTTTTGTTCTATACTATTCATGTTCATGACTGTAGTATGGCTTAGTCTTATTTTAAATTACATTAAAAAATTGTCAAAATATATGACTTGGAACCCCCACCCCAAACAAACTCAAATATAAACCGACCCTCCCCCCCCCCCCCCCCCATTAATTGTCGAATGATCTATTAAATCAAAATATAATTTGGGTGTCTAAAAACTTTTATAAACTGGTAAAAAATGTTATTTTTAAAAAAAATTACATTACACCTTGCATAATTGACAAATGATCTATTGAGATATAATCAGAGGTCAAATTTCTACCTTGGGATCAATAACTAGTATTCATTGACAAGTTAAAATTAATAACAATAAATGATTCCAATCATAAATGTTTATACTCCACATTCACCCCCCCCCCCAATCTAACCTGGTTCTTAAGATTCAGTATTCTTAATACATTCTTACATGTGTGCAGTAGCAAATTTTAAATCATTTCTTGATTGCTTTTTCTCTCATGATGCACATTAACATTTTGAAATTGCTTAATTCAATTTTTAAGATTTATAAACAAAATGTTATATGCATGTGTATTCGCCTATTTGGGGCAATTGTAAAGTCTCTTAAACAAAGCAGTGACATCATTAGGCTAGGAATTACCCACATGGATCGAACACTACTGTAACATTTGAATAAGATAAAAAAACTTTATTGGGAGTTGATTTTAATCAACTCTCCTATGCACCTACTCGTGCAAAGCGAGTTAAAGACAACACCTGGGGGTCATTAATGTACTTTACGCCATATGATGCATCATAATGACATTAGAAGATATTTTGTATTTTCCTGTTTCGTGGGGTCAGAACAGCTAGTCCCATAAGGTCATGAACTACATTGTATTTGATGCATTATGATACATTAAGAAAGAAATACTCCTTCCTTCCTATTATAACTTATATAAAAATGATAATTCAGTGTCTAGTACACTTACTTACATGCAATACACAAATTTTATAAGAAATTGTTTATACAGGGTCAAGATGGGGTCAACTCAATAGTGCAAGTCTGACAGTCACAAATCAAAATAATAACTTTTGCAACTAAAATGACAGAAACTTTACAAATGTGATAGGATAGGTAACGATGATAAGCTTATTTAAATATTAAATGATGATACAGTATGCTGTCAAAGGGAGATCACATTTAGAAAGTGAAAGTAGAACTTATGTATGCTGGCATCTCATATTATATTGTGCTACTGCTACTACATGTATTATGCTTACCTATATTGGTCAGCATCATAATGATAATCCAATTAAAACACAATAATGAATTCCTTTAGCTGATCTTAACTAATCCTTTTCTGCATATGGAAAACACAGACATGTACATGTATGTATACACGCGAACCCATCTAATCGAAGAGCTGGGTAAAACTAGTACCCGCTAATGATACCTGCAGACCTGTGTTATGTACGTAACTTCAGACAAAGATCAGTTATTTTTATTTGTAACATGCATGTATTTTTATGACCTATTCTTCAAATCCACTTGCACCATTTTACTAGGTAAATAACAGCTTTAAGGTGGTGCAGGACACCTGCATATTGTGATGTATAGTTCCTATTGAGATAAATAATAAAGTATATTAAATATTTACCCCTAAATAATGTTACCTAACATTGAAGCGCAGTGGGTTAGAGCGTTTACATGTCTGTAAGAGCATTGGGGTCCAAGGTGTATTTTTGGTAATTTTACAATTGATATAAATGAATTTTCATGGGGAGGGGGGGTCTGGACCCCTCACTCCCACCCCTTCTCTAAATCTGTGCACACGATGATGTACATATGTAAGCACACAGATTCAAATCTAAAACCAGCAACCGCCACGGGGAGGGGGAATAATTTAATTTTTAATTTTGTTTGTAATAATTATATAGACCGTTATACTTTCTATGACATGAAATGTTAAGATTATTGATTAACTGGAAATTCACTGCAAACAGTTCAACCCCAAATTGCACATAAAGTGCTGCTCATGTGTATTATCATATGGGTAGGGATCTCATCCTTCAGTTATGAAAATTATAATTTTTAAATGCATTTCCGGAGTTTGCATGTGGCCTTCATTTTTAATTAAACTGGTACAAAACAGTGTTATTTAGGGGCAAACACTTGGTGCGGGTATTACTGTCTAATGACAGCATCTAGTTACACATGCCAATGTAAATGTAGCGGTATTGTCCGCTATCAAACTGTACGTTACACCTGTCACAATGAAAAATAAAACAACCAAAAAGAGACAATATCATGAATATAAAAATTGTACATACACAATAAAAAACACATGACTAAGGAATGGCAAAAAAAGATGAGACTACTATATCTATATGAAAAACATGCCACAAACTTGTCGAGAACCAGCAGGTTATAGACAAGTGCCCCATCCAGTGGAGATGAATGGGAGAAAAAAAATGTTTACAACATAAACAGGGTAACATATACATATACATGTAGTTTGTGAATTATTGAGTACAGTAAGTTGAACAGCAGCATAATAAAGATTATATGTCATACTGCAGGGGAATAGCAAAACACAGTTATTTACATAATTAACAAACCTGTATAACTTGATTTAGCAAAATCAACATTTTTCTGTGAGTATGCAGATATAACTGATTCCACTATGCCGCCTCAGACAGTCATAGTTTATCAAGTACATTATTCCATGTAAAATTAAAAACCCATGAACAAGTCAGTAGACTTATGAAATCACATGTTACATGAAACATAACTAATGCACCAAAATACTGAGTATTGGAGAATGGCCACAATTTAACAACAGATATATATGACATTTATTTAGCTGCCTCAGACAGTCTAAATTTAATACATCTATATATATATATAGGTAGCGAACAATACTTGTAGAAAAATAGCTGCTATTTGAACAGAAACAAAAACATATACACACAATCCAAGCTGCCTCAGTCTTAATACATGTACAGTACATGTATTCTGAACACTACTAATGCATAGCTATCTCCATCAACAACATTACTTGATGTTAAGTCCCAACAAATAACTATCTTGCACTAGTCTAAAGAACGGGAATGGGAACTGAACTAAGGCCACAATGTTCATAAAATATTAACAATATAAACTATTTACATTCAGCTGCCTCATACAGTCCAAATATAATAAAAACAATAAGAGTTCGATTGAAAAAGACAATAATATTGGCACTGGAAATGCAGTCAGCTGCCTCAGTCAGTCTGACTTTAGTTCTGAGGAGAAACCTCAATGGTATCAAACACAGGAATACGAAAATAAAGTTTAACTACACTAGAGTTCCACCGGCCCATTAGGCGTATTTTATCCTCAGAGATTTTTGAATGGAAAGCATATGAAGCTGCACCTATGCGAAAACTATGTGATTTATAAAGCTTGGAATCAAGACCACAATACATCAGTGCATTCTTAAGCTCTTCATGATTGTGAAATGGGATTACTCTCATCAAAAGTAAACAAAGGTCCGCAAGCGAAACCACGCACTTTTATATATTTCACCATAGCTCGGACAGGACAAAAAGATTTACACGTCTGAGTTGCTATTTGTAAAGACACTGGTCTGCGGGAATCATTATGCTTGAAATGTCTTAAAGTTAATGTCATACATTTTGCATTTATCAAAGGTTCGCTTATGGTCAAGTTATTCATTTGGATTACATTTTTCATGTAACCGAGGGATTTTGCACTTATTTCTCCGACACGCAAAAAAGCGAAGAAACAGAGTAAACATTGTCCTAAGAATGAGCCTATTGTATTTACCTGAGACTGTGTATTTAACTGCCTCTGTGTATTTAACTGCCTGGACAAGTTTTTGCAATATCTGTGGTGTTATGGGAAGCCTAATATCAGGTGTACTTGACAACTGTTGTGCACCTTTAATTAGCTTTTTGATAATAAAAAATTGTGTTGGGTCTGTAAAACCATTAAGACGATGATAATATGAAAGCCCCGCTACGTAAGTGTTGATGGTATTGTGTGATTTTCCCTCCATATGTAGCCATTACACAAAATATATAACCTGTGATACATTGATGGGAAATTCAGGACTTGTCTTATATATTTTCTTATGAAATTTCTGAAAAACAGACCTAGCAGTCTTGTAAGATTGATGAGTGTTATGAGTTACCGAGGCTTCCAACAACTCAAACATGCAGGTATTGCTTTGGTACAGTGGTTGGAAATCTGTCCATGTACGGTGCTAACCCAAGAAATTTCTGTACCTGTAATCTCGAAAGTAAATCTGGTAAGGTATTAATTTTCCCTGGAATATGTTCAGCTTGAAATAATATGGTATGCCTTAAACAAGCCAGTACTAATTGCCTCACTAAGCACATAGCAGAAGTATCCTTAGAAGAAATTTTGTTAATAATTTCAACAACAGCTATATTATCTGAATGAAAAAGTATTGATTTATTTGCAAGTGCCTGTCCCCAAGTTTCCACTGCAATTACAATTGGAAAACATTCCTTAAAAGTGATATTGTAATCTTGTTGTAAACTTAGGTCTTCCCAAGTCCCATAGAACCACTTTGTACCAAATACAGCCCCGTATCCAAACTTCCCTGCAGCATCTGTGTACAGATTGAGTTTATGACTGTTCTGCCAATCATCATTAATAACCATAGATTTCCCATTGAAGATATCAATAAATTCACACCAAGCATTTAAATCTAATCTAGCCTGTGAATTCATGCGAATTCTAAAATGAGGTTTTGAAACACCTCTTGTGAGTGCAATAAGCCGTCGGAGGAAAGCCCTGCCAGGGACAACAACGTTACAGGCGAAATTAAGCAAACCTATCAATGATTGGAGCTCACGTAGAGTCATTTTTGCGTCTTTTTGCAGAGTGCAAAGCATTTTGAATTTTTACAATTTTTTCTTCTGGTAATCTAACCTCCATGTTAACTGTTTTTTAGTTCCATTCTTAGGAAGATTAATGTAGTTGATGGCCCTTCAGTCTTTTCACCTTTATTTGGTACACCCAAAACATCACACAATGACATGAACTGGTGTAAGGCTAAATTGCAAAGAGAAGAATCAGGTGGACCTAAGAATAGGAAGTCATCTAAAATATGTAGCATAGTTGGTACTCCAAATTTTGTACATGCTATCCATTGTAAGGCTGTGCTAAATGTTTCAAAAATGGAGCAAGATATTGAACACCCAATTGGTAAGCATTTGTCATAATAAAAATCCCCATTAAACTGTATACCCAACAACTCATGATCATCTGGATGAACAGGTTATATGCGGAATGCTGAAGCAATATCTGTTTTAGCTAATAAACAGTTTTTCCCAGTTTCTTAATTTGTTTGATAGCATCATCTACTGTTGTATATGAAACTGAACACAACTCATCCGGGATAAAATCATTTATAGAGGCTCCATCTGGATAAGACAGGTGATGAATTAGCCGAAATTCGTTTATTTCTTTTTTGGGAACAATACCAATAAACGAGCATTGAAGATTAGAAAAAGGGGGGAAATTAAAGGGGCCTGCAATTCTACCAAGGGAAACTTCCTTCTGTAATTTTTCTGCAACTATATTTTCATGTTGCTGAACTGATAATAAGTTCTTACAAAAGCGTTGTTATCTTGGACCCTGATATTGTATTTTAACCCTTGCTTAAACCCCTCATACAGAAATGTTTTTAAATGATCATCATACCCTTCAAGAAACTGACCTAAAACATTTACTTTAACTGGTGTTACTACTAGTTTATTTCCTTGGGGGGATTGCTGGATGTTTAGTTTGGTGTGATGTATTGGCACCTCTTGGATTTGACTTATCTCCCATTGTGCAGTGCAGGATTGAATGTGTTTTTCTACACTGAAAGTAAATGTGTTTATATTGACATTGTTGGTGAGAACATTTTCCATTTTTGTGGAATGCGTAGCAAAATCCTTGTGGAATTCTATTTCTGTATGGAACCCTTTGCTGGACAGGTTTTCCACGAAAATTGAATTGGGTTTGGGTTTGACGAATAGTGGTGGCAATTACCCAATACTCAAAATGAAGCTGTCCCCAAGGAATCGACCTAACTTCTATATCTTTTCTCACTTGCTTATCGTTTGTAAGCCATGCCAAACCAAAACTCCTACTTGCTAATTCTCTCACCATGTTTGATTACTGCTGGAATTTGTTTTGGATATTTTTCAGAATAAACAGCCAAAAATTTCAAAAACGCACTTGTCCACTGTTCAATAGAATTAATATACTTTTTTGGTTTTTGATGCTACAAATTTAAACTCAGAATTGCCAGCGCTTTGTAATCGCAACGATTTGTCTAACGCTAGATCATCTTTGGGGAGCAGCTTCATAAAATCAACATATTTATTCTGCCATATTTGTTTTTCAATGTTGCATCTATCTGAGATGTTGTAGGATCTGATAATAAATCATAATCATCACTTTCAGATGATGATGAACTGTCAGATTAACTTGATGATTCCTCATTACTGTCAGAATATGTACCTGATGAACTTGGTGCTCTCTGTCTCTTAGAGTCAGATCCTTTCTGCTGTCTCTTCCTCCTCCTTCGCCTCTTTTGTTCTCATTGGATAGGGCTTGCAGCACCTGTTCGGTCACCGCTGCCACCAACCGCGGCTGTATAGGTAGAACAGCACCAGGCTGACCAGCATTTTGGGAGCTACCACCTGCCTCCTCATCCATTATTGCCTCCATCTGTGTGGCTGATCCGGCTGCTGCGAGAAGTCTATGTCTTGTTTTTCTTCTACCTCTCCCACTGGAATTCATATGGAAATATTTCATAAATGCTATTTCAAAAAACTTAAACTTTGCTTAAAAAGTGGGATATCGTTCAACATAAACCTACACCATGAAGAAGCATGTGAAAAAGCTGGAATTTGCATATAATATAACCCCAACCATATAGGCCGACTAAGGGGTATAGTATACATGAAGAACCAAACACCTTAATCCAATGGGTCAATCAAGAAATATTTGCACATTTATAGCAAAAATGTAATTAACCCCGACCATACAGGGGTATATATTGAAAGCCCAATGGGACATTAATCAACTGCGTATGTGTGTATTAATAGGACAATAACCCCGACCATATAAGGGTTTAAAAATATGCACACAATGGGTTGTTCCTTCAGCATGCACATACACATATGATGCAATTAACCCCGACCATATAGGGGTATGGATGGAAAAACCCTTTGAAAAAATATGCGAATAGGAATACGCAATTTAATTTTAAAAAACCCGACCATATAGGGGTATGTAAAATGGAATTTTACAATCAACATGAATATCAATGCAAGTAAAACACCTTCAGTGCTAACCTCAACCATATAGAGGTGATACAGTAACAAGTATCTATAATACATGAAACCATTGATAAAGTTTATAAACCAAGTGAATAGTCTGCACTATTATATGTATTGATAATTATTAATTAGCCCCTGGTTTATGAGGTTAAACATCTATTCATAGTAATTAACTTAACCCACCATTGTGCAGATATTTGAGGGTTGAAACAACCACAGCTCTAATGTTATTAAAATACTTTCTGTGCCCTTGTTTGTTTAGATGAACTCCATCATCAAGGTAGACAGTAGACCGAGTTGAGGGATTCCAGAATCCTGACAGGCGAAAGAAAGTTACACCCTCGACTTCTTTAATGTACTCTGATATTCTTCTGTTAAGTCCATCAACCCTGCTGTTGAACCATGGTAGATCAACTTGGTATCGTGTGGGATTTAACGGAGCAATTCTGTGCAAAGTTTGTAAAATTACCACTGATTTTACAGATTCTCCATAGCGTAAATCGACCACAAATTCAATTAAACGTCTAAAAATCAAGTCCACAGTCTTTTCTGGTTTGCACAAATCGTTTGACACAGCTTGAATAATAACAACATCCGGGCGCTGTTCTCTTAGGTAAGACGTGCCAAGGGCGCGAATCCTTTCCAGAGAAACCCCATCGTGTCCGCTAGAACTAATCTGTACTTCGTCATAGTTCAAATTTAGGTTTTCATTCACACGTGCGTCTAAACTCCGCACAATGGAATGACCCAGGATAAGAACTGTTTTAGACATTGCATGGAAGGGATGAGAGAGTAGCCATAGCATAGGCCAGTACAGTTTCACTAAAGTTGACGAAATTCACTCCGTTCTTACATTGTTTGAGCTGCTAAAGTCTCACAGGGAAAGGAATGTCGTGTCAATCGTAACGCTCCATATAAAACGACGACAATCCACCAAAAAATCCAAAAAAATTATCAAAATCTTAATAAAAGTTGTGGTTAACAAAGATCACGTGATCAAAATAATGGAGTCTGTAATATTAGAATCTAAAACGGTACACATGCCTTATCCGGAAATTGAGAAAAAAAATTTATTATGGAGATGGTATAAATTACTTTATGCTTCACATAAGTACAAGTATATAGCAGTTAATGTAACGTCAGGCAATAATTAATTGTGTCCTTTTTCAATGAATCAGATATTTCTGAAGATAAATGAACCATGCAATGAATTTTGACACAACTCCTCAAAAACTTTAGGTCGATGACCTACATTTGTTTTCTATTCATCGCTAAGTTAATTGACTTCTTAATATTACAATTTTATTAAAGTATAAAATCTATTCCAGAATTTTTAAATATCTGTTTTATATCACCCCCAGAAATTCTCATTACTCTATATTACCTGAAGATTTTCATACCAAACATTGTGAAACGCCCCCAGTAAAATAAGGTAGTCGACGATGATGTAATTTATTAAAATTGATTTTCACTCTCCATTAACTGATTAACATTAAATAAAAAAAATAAGATAAAAAATCTACTGTAGAGATAAAGATTCTGAGAAATACTCCCAGTCAATGTATTTTTTCTTTGATTCCAAAAATATCGTTTTTCAGTCGTATTTTAGCGTTGGGACGCCTTAACATTGCTGCGATATTCCATTCATAGACTCGATATATAATTGGAAATGCATCAAGATGACGAGTTTCAGTAACCTGCAGATCAGTAATCAGTAATCTGCAGATCATGTCTTTTTTGTTAATTATATATAAGCCAAATGTTTATTTTATCCTCTCGGAATCCAATTGTTTTAACCTTCTACCATTTTCTTTAACTTCCATGCAATAATTTCTGTTAAAAAAGCAGTTCCATTACAAGAAGGAAAAGGGATGATATGGCGCACTGGTTGTTTTCTGTGATACTCATCATCAATGCATTTTGCATGACAATGGAAAATTTGGTAAGAACATTGATAAAAAACATAAGAAACACACTGCTATTCTTAAACTTCTTTTTGGTAGATAAGGGCAAGGATTTTTATGTTCATATTGACACCTATGAGTCCTTTGGTTGTAGTTTTTTTTTTAAGAAAAAGGCTACCTGTAATTTAATATGCAAAACAGATCTAGTTAAAAAGGTACTGTATACAGTACAAAATGACTTCATTGTGTGAAATTTCCTTAAAAATGATAACTTTTGCTTGCAGTATTATTTAGAAAAATCAATACCCAACTTGTACAAAAAAGGTATTTGCAAAATAAAGTTGTCCTCGCATAATCTGTTTATTGAAACCTGGAGACATAAAAATATACCAAGGGACAAAAGATTTTGTAAAACTTGCATTGCAGAAATTGAAGACGAATATAATTGTATACCTGTATGCCTAATGAGTTTAGCATTACGCCCAAAGCTAATAAAAAGTATTTTTTGTGTTAACCATCAATGTACAAATTAATACAGCTTATAAGTGTAAACAACATCCAACATTTCAGAATGGTTTGAGTTACAATGTACAGTGTGTCGTTTGCGGATTTAAATTGTTACTATTATTTATGTGTGTATATGTGTATGCGTATGTGTGTATATATATATTGAAATTCAGGGGACCATGCAAATTATTTCAATATATCCGTATTTCAATATAAGCGAAATTGACTGACGTGAAGCCGCCATTTTCCATATTACGTCTAGCCTCAATACATCTGTATTCGTAAAAACAAAAAATTAAACAGTGAATAAATTTTACTTTTTAATAAAAGTATAAAAACACACATGAAGAGAACTTATCAATTCACACCTTTGTATATCAACCGGTCAGTCTGGCATAATTACTGTCACCAACCGTGACGACAGCCGCCAGGGAGAACTTCAATATAACCGTTATAAAAACAACTAATTATCACCTTTGGGGACCGATCAGTGGCTTCAATATAAGCGATATTTCAAAATAACCGATTTCATTATATCCGTGAAATCAATGCAAAGAATATGAGAGGCAAAAACTGGGGATTTATTTCTATTTCAAAATAAGCGGAATTTCAAAATAAGCAAGTTCAATATAAGTGGAGTAAGCTGTGTATATATATATATATATATATATATATATATATAATATTTTGTGTTTGTTTTGAAACAGTCATTCATGCATGTCTATTTTTCAGTAACCTATATCTCATTCTCCAAATACAATAACTGTTTATATTTAAATTCGTGTGTACGTAAGTGACAAGATTTGTAAGGACTAACTCTCCATTTAATACGCAATTAGGGATTTTCATGGGCCAAGCAGACATTAAACTTTTTGAAATTTTAATATACTAAGCCCGATTTTTATTCCGATTTTTTTTCAACACTTTTAAAAGAAATACATCGGGGCAGGCCATTTTCAGAGAGACAAGCGTGGATGAAAATTTTAAAATTCATTTTATGTGGCCTGACACTAGCAAGCTTTGTTTCAAATTTTAGCTTCTAATTATTTCCATTAATACAAGACATGACACTGACAGGAGTTAACCTTTTTTCAGCAATGACCCTGAACTTCCCATTTATCCTTGAGTCAACATCATGAAACACTTTTAGGTCACAAGCAAATTTTGTGTGAAGAGAGAACTTTAAATGTTTCTCCATTAGAAAGATAGAGACCGGACCGAGTCAAGGTCTTGACACACCTTTAAGTCATTAGCAATCTTTTTTGTTAGTAAAAACTTCCAATGTTTCTCCATAAGAAAGATTTGGACCGGACATGAATTTTGCACTTTTTCTGCCAGTGACCCTGATCTTGCCCGAATGACCTTGAATTAAAGTCATGACAGACCCTTAGGTCATTAGCAATCTTTGTGTAAAGTTAAAACTTCCCATGTTTCTCCATAAGAAAAATATGGACCGGACACGAATATTTTTCAAAGACAGACGGACAATGCGTTTGCGGGGGGGGGGGGGGGGGCATATATTATAAAAGGGATATTATATGCAACGTCAGACATAGATCGATGGTGGGTTTGAAAGTCTTAAAGTTCTAAAAACTGTGCAAATAATGTTTAAAGATCAACACAAAAAATCCACAAAGATAAAGCTTTTAATTGATGATCAACCCTTGCACGTGGCCTAGGAGATCCCACGCGAGTGGATAAGTGATCTGCGGTAACTTCGTGTTCTTCTTCATTATCATACGTGCATGTTTGTGCATGTTTATTAATAATTTATACGAGCACAGCTTTTTCATTATTTATTTTTTATCTATATTTTGATTTAAAATTGTAGTAGAGTGAAAATGTATAGGTTTTTCATATTTAAATTTCAAAATAATGATTTCATCATTATTATTGACATGTTCTAATCAATTTGTCACTTTTCAGGAATTTTACTATTGCAGACTTCGATTTATTTAATTACATAACAGAAAATGATTTATCAATGGTGAATAAATAAATTATTTAGTTGAATTAATTTAAATTGATATGTTGTGCTTGTTTTCTATTTACATTGGTTACTCCTCTTTGGAGTACACCTGTAGACTCTATTTATAGCATTTATTTGAGTGGTCACTTAGATCTGGTCATGTGATTGTTTATATGGGTACTTGTATCTGTTCATTCTGACTCATGAATTTCATGCTAAGAGGCTAGCAATGCGGTTTTTACTGCCATATTAGAATTTGAAGCTGTTCTATATTTTATTCATCTTTGAAGTATTTTCCTGCACTTAGAAGTTTTGACAAACACTTACACATGACCTACATGTAACTGGTAGAAGTTTCCATGACCTTCGCACCTCATTGGGGGGTCGGGGGAGTTTTATTCTGTAATTTCCCATACACAAATCCCATACACAAATAAACCTACAATAACCCAACGAATGGAGTTCCTGTCTTTATTTTACTCGGTTTCAAAATGAAAAGAATAATTTATCTTACTTGTACAGTTGATTTTGCATATTTTAAAACGATAGTGCGTATAATCAGATAGACACATGACCATTAGTAAAAGAAATATGTAGATATAATCGGATGTACACTCTAAGTAAGGCATCACCATATGTGTATGATGATTAATATTACTTGGCATTTTTAAAAAAAAAAATAACCTTTTTATTTTTAAAAGGCATTAAGATATATTGTTTCTTTTTTTGAAAGTTTAATGTATAGCTACAAACATGTATGATTCAACCATGCTTTTGTACAGCTTAAGTTCATTGCTAAAATTCATGTCTTTTAAAAATTATGTTTTTAAACTTTTTTTCCAGATAGGTAGTACTTCTTACCGCTTTGAAGTATACTCAGTAGACAAGTGTCCAACGAACAAAAGTGAGTTTGAGGAAGCAGCGATAAGAATGAATTGTTCCCAAAACGACAAGCGATACCTGTGTGCTCCAAATAGAAACTTGTCCAATCTAATAGAATTCTGTACAGACGTTCGAAGATCTCTCTTTGGACCAGGTATTCAATTTTGTAGTCTACTGTATTAGAAATATACATAATTATGATAAAAAAAACCTTAGAAATTAATAAATCTAAACCCATATGACATTAAGGGGTCTTGGTATTGTTAACATCTTATTTCATTTGAAAACATTATTTTACATAGATGATTCACTCTATTTAAAGATCTTTAATTCACAGATAATTGCGTACGACTGGAGGGAACAGGTTACCTCAATCATTATAACTGTAAAGAATTCAGCAGTGGCTGTCCATCGATGGCTTATTTCGACAATGAGATTTACAAATGTTGGTTTAATTTCATTAATAATTTAAAAAAAAAATTCAATTATATGTTTAGCCTAATCTTACATTGCATTATGTTGTACATGTAAACTTGCTGTAATAAGTGTTTATAACAGTACGAGGCATTTTTTCAACTTTAAGCTAAAATGATTTGTATATCAATTCGTATAATATGACTCGTTTTTTAATCACCTCCTTAGAATGTTTTATGTTAGCACACACACACACACACACACACACACACACACACACACACACACACACACATATATATATATATATATATATATATATATATATATATATATATATATATATATATATATATATATATTATACCAATATTGACTGGGGTTGAGGGCAACATTGATTATATTAACCCCCGAGGGACGAAATATTGCCCGACGCGAAACGGAGGGCAATATTTTCGTCCCAAGTGGCTAATATAATCAATGTTTCCCGAAAACACAGTCAACATTTGTTTTGTTATATGAAGAAACAGACCAATATTTAAGAAATTAATTGAAACAGATCGCCGTAATTTTCTCAGCTCAACATAGAATTTACGAATTCAATTTTGTGCAAAGTTCATTTTCAAAATATCCTCCACATTAAACGGTGACTGGTGATATTCCGCCAACCGTAACGGTAAGAATTAACATACATATACAAATGTTCTACCTGATTTTCTTTCACGGTAATTCGCAAATCCTTATATCCGTTATGATAGCAATCCGACGCCTTGCGCGTTCGTTGATTGCTTGCCTTGACTGACTGTCTATTATGACGTCATCTTGTTTTGGAGTCGCGAAAGGTAATGTACGTCATCGTTTACAAATCAACAAATCAGAGGCGATTATTTGAAATAGAGGGAATGTTCTCTAGATATTATTCCTAACCGGTCAATACCAAAAAAATATTGACCGGTCAATATTTTTCGGACGAGCTAATATCACAATTATTGACTATTCGTTTATATAGAGGTATATAGTGAGAATATACTACTGAATATAACAAATATATATATATATATAAGTTTTAAATAAAGGGATTATTTTTAGTCGTCAAAGGGGCATGAGCAAGATATTAGCCAGAGTTTATTTTATTTCATCTTCATTGTTTATAATTCTTTTGTAAAGAATTTGTAATGACCAACCAAAATTTGAGTGTCAGTTGAAGAGTAAAAAGCAAGATACAGAGCTCACCATTCTTTGCAATGTAAACATGATGTTGTTTACATTGGTTCAATATACTAGTAAAATATATTTTTTTTCAATCTGGTATTTTTGTCTATCTGCCAATTCGTTTTAAACAATATTAAACAGTTCTTAGCGTTTGTCACATTAATTTAAAGACTTGACATGCAATTTTCCTCCAACTCGCAAAATGTAAAGAAAATTCATGACCTGAATTTTTTTAACATTACAAAGAATTGTGAGCTTTGTAAAGCAACCCAATAGATAACAATTTTCAAATGATATGCACTTACTTTTTATTTTATAAACACTTTTGGAAACGATCTCGCAAGCATTTCAACATCATGAAAAGTATATAAATTAAGAGCATATGCCATTTTTATGCTACTCAGTCGTGAGTGATTAAACATGAAAATGTACATCAATACATATACATGTATGTCTGAAGTACTTAATAGGTTAGAGCGGCTTTTTATTTGAAAGTCAGAAAAACTGCAGTTATTTTGTCAATTTTTTTCGTCCAAATTCGATCCCGAATATGTATAACATTCACATAGCCCAATGAACATTTATCAAAGAAGCGCCTTAAATAATGTAAATAAATAATATTCAACAAGCGCACCGCAAATCGGAGCATCCCCTCGCGACATGACTTGTTGTAGGGGGAAATGCATTATTTAGGAAAATACATGTTAATTTATCATAATGATCAAAATTTATCAGATCAAAATATATATGACACAAGTGTTACTAAAAACTACTTTGAATTCATAATATCTGTTTTATCCTAATCCCCAAGCTTTGTGGTGTATAAATGGGGGGGGGGGGGGGGGTAGATGTACGTGGTTGCAATATTCCTATTTCTAGCAGAAACTCAACACATACACATATTCTTTAAAGTTAAATAATTAAGATTCATTAAGTGACATTAATATTTTATATAAGCATACATAAACGATCCGTATATACTATGAAACGTAGCTGAATATCTCACGATCTGTAGTCTGCTCTGATGGACAATTCTAGTTGCTTTTAGTATGTGGTATGTCAACCCATAGTTGTAGATATGCAGCTATTATTATAATGAAACAATATTCGCGTGATAAATGTGCGATATCTGTCAGTCTCCTCTGAATTTTGGACTAGTTCTATTGTAATACGGGAAAGTTTGTCCGAAAGTCGACTGCTTGTTTCGATGTCAATCGGATGACTATCATTTCTTGCCCGCTTAACTTTTACCTCTGGGCAATCTTCTTACCCCCCAAAACTACAAAACTTTTGGGTATTTTTACCTTTATTAGATTAAAATTCCAAAAATACCAAGTTGTTGATTTGAACTGCATACGGTAGCTATTTACTTAAAGTCGTACATAAAATTACCGGAAATGTCTATTGTCAAGTCATACATAAAATTCATGTTTTAACTTCGCATTTTTACGATTATTTTAAATATTTTAAATCAGTTGACTTGGAAATCAATAGAGTTTATCCTTTTACCATGCCAAAGACGTGTACAAAGTTTGATGAATATTCATTAGAGGGTTTTCTTGGAATTTTGCTAAAGAGCTGAAAATGACACACACAATATACATACATACACACACACGCACAGCAGCGATGCTATATCCCCCTCGCAACAAGTTGCGCGAGGGGATAATTAAAAAGTCTGAAAAATACATGTGGTAGCCAATTTTAGACGATATCAATCTCCTTGAAATAAAAAATTCTCATATTTTAGAGCTAATAGATCTTGAAAATTTTCTTTACATAATGATAGATTTTAGCTAAATGAATTTAATTAACATTCTAAAATAAAGCAAACGGGTAAACTGTCGATCACTTGTTCTTCTTAAATTGTTTTAGGTGCCTTTTCTCGGCTTTTAATTTTGTTCTATATATGCAAATCGTCAACACTCTTCCAAATTATTTTTTTTGAATTGTGAAAATTTATCCTTAGATCTATTTTTTAATTGTGAAAAGTTATCATTTTCAACCCCTTTAAACCTATATAAAGAGTCAAAAAGTGGTCCTACGGACGAACTTGTTTTGATTACACGTTTCATTCTTAAATGTAAACAAAAAAGAGTTCGAAATTCAGATTTAAAAAAAGTTAAGCTAAAGGGCTTTTTTTTAGCTTTGACCGCTCCAAATCCCTTAACTTTCGATTTCTTTTTCCAAAATCCTTTTCCGGTCTGCGTATTAGCTTTCAATGTGAAATATGAAAATATCTCATTCATAACTGTTACATGAACATAGTAAATCCCATTAACGATTTTCGTCGGTTCATAAAACCAGAAGTACTCAATATTTTTCCATGAGACTATGAATACGTACACATCTATTATATCTAGTAAAGCAATTCATACGCGTTTTATAGAATTCCTATCGTTATTCAAATACTTTTTTTTATTTCCCGTTTCCGCAAGATTAAGGTCTAATATCTCAAAAATAGTACGGATGAAAAACCGAACCGCTTAACCTGTTTTACAACTGGATAAGATAAACCTAATTCTAAAAGCCCACTTACGTGTAATATACTTGAACAAAATAGATTAATGTGTCGATTTTTCATATATCAAGTATTTCTTTGTATAAACCGAAACTTAAGGAACCGGAACCCCAAAATGTTACAACCGTGTCATTAGAAATTGCTATAAGACTATTGAATACATTTTTTCAATGAAGAGTCCCGTTTTCAAAAAATCTGAAAAATAGTAAAGAAATCTGACGACAAATTTTTTCAAGAAAAAGAATACTGATATTCACTAGACCTGTTTTGTCTTCAACAAAAAGGACGGCCTTTACGACAGATTTTTAAATCTCCTTTTTGAATTGCTCTATAAAAAGATCTAAAAATAAAGAAAAATTAAAATGCCTTGGTGCATACAAATGACTATACATGAACTTGCAATAATATAAATGTTTTATGAAAGATAACTCTAAAACTTATATCTTCATATACTGTATACTTTCGATATAAAAATTAAAAAAAAAAATATTTGAGAATGTATCCATCTATTAAACACAAAACTTATCAAGTAGCTGTTATGATTATCATCAATGTGCAAAACAAAACATCTCTTAACCTGTCATTTTCTCAACTGTGCTAAAGTAATCATTTTCAACCCCTTAAAACCCCCTATAAGGAGTCTAAAAGTGGTCCATTGAACCAAAATGTTTAAATTGTACTTATTTATAAAATATAGACAAAAAAGATTTTGGAAATTGGATGAAAAATAAAAAACGTTACAGCTAAGAAGCTGTTTTTAGCCCTGGCCCCTTTGGATCCCTCATCTTTTAGAATTATTATATTTCTAACACCTTTTTTCGGTTTGCGTATTTAGTTTCTAATATTTGTTTTTTAAAAAAATCAACATTTACTTGGGAACTTTTTGAGAAAACGTTACACGCTTGAATTAAACTTAACATTGAAACTCCCATTGACGATTTTCATGGGTTCATAAAAATTTTCTATAAAACATAAAATACATGACAGACTGTTCCTTTATTACATCTTTTTAAATAATGTCTTTGCGCTACAAGAAATTCGTATTATTATTTCAAAGTTTAACTTTCTTCATCCCTCCTCCCCCTTTTCCAATGTTAAATGTCTAAAATCTCGAAAATGTTAAAGAGACAGAAAAACCTCACAACTTTATGTAAAACTTGACAAGATTCATCTATTTTCAAAATATCTTTAAATTTGCTAAAACAACAGAAATCTATCGATTCCTTAAATATCTAGTATTTTCTGTGTGTAAACCGGAAGAATCTGAACCGAGAGTCGAAAACCTTTCATTCCCATGTGATTGGAGATTGCTTTCATACTGTTTCATTATAATTTTAATATATCTTTCCGTTTTTCCAACAACAAAAAAATTGACGACCATCCATCGAGGATAATAATAAAAAAATCGAATAAGAGCAATAGGTTTTTATTAACCGAAAGTCTAAAAACCATAATATATCAAATATTATAGTACTGAAATAAATACTTAAAGCTAGGCTCGTTTGACTTTATGTCATTATGCATATTCTGTAGTAAAAAGTGGCAATTCTCTCTCTCTCTCTCTCTCTCTCTCTCTCTCTCTCGCTCTCTCTCTCTCTCTCTCTCTCTCGCTTTTAATGTCGGACATGCATCAGAAAGCGACTGAATTGTTTTGTTAATGGCTATAAATAAAAATATGTCTGTCTAGTAGAAAAAAATCAAAGGTTGCATTGAAATTTGAAACAAGCGTTCTAAAAATAACCCCTTACCCTTAATACTTCTATGTGCAGCCAAACACCAATGCTTTGAAACGTAGTTCATTGAAATTAATGCGCATATTACATGTATATGTGCCCAAAACGCAAAGTCTTGTTTAAAAAAAACACGTAATTACATGTAATAAGAAAGAAATAAATTCAACGCTAAATTTATTCGCAAACAAATAAAAAACTAAAAGATTTGACAAAACATGGCTCTCTGTGTAATTATTTGGTATAGTAAAAGCCTTTTCTTCGACGATGCTCGGTTTTTTGTTTACTTTTGAAGTTGTGATATTTATAATAGCATTGGCGATTTGCCTGCATACAGCCAGGACTCTGATTTCAGCAAAGCCCGGCTAAAAACCAATAGGTCGTTTCGACGAAAAGTTGAAAAGCCCTGATAATAATAATAAAAACGTATTCATTGAGAATGAAATTAAAATGGTTTTGGTATCTACTAAAATCATCTATTTTTAAATAGATATCTAAATTAACCAAAAATATACATGTAAAAACTTTGAAACAATTTATGTAATCATATTTGTTTAACTTGGTTGTTTTAAATCAATAAACAGGTGTTTTTATTTACAGATCCAGCATGTTTATTTATCAACAAAGATTTAAATTGTTTCACTGCTGATATAAATTGCAAAGAAAGGTAAAAGTATATCTCGATTTTCAAACGTTTAATAATGATCCAAGTATATGAATTAAATGCATATACCATTCAATACATATGTTTACCATATCCTAATTTTTTTCCATTTTGGAAGGCATCAATTAACAACGCAGTTCACATTTTCTTTGGAAAAGACATAGATATATATATGATGATATCGATCTCCAATAGTAAACTATTGCTACCTCTGTTCTAAAACGTAATTGTTTACATCAAAGCATATCCTTTCACAAACAGTGTGTTTACAAGAATACAAGTCAGAGTCTCATTCCATACGTCTTGTAAATTGTTGGTTCCTGTAGCATACGTCTGTGTGTTTCATGAATGTTGTGTTGCATTTGTGTGAGCACACCTCGGTTGAAATATATAGGACATACTATGAATCAATTGTTTAATATCAACGAAATGCCCCCCCCCCCTTTCTTTTTTTTGCTGTGGATAAAACTTTGTATATGATATTCCAAATCGCAATTCTTATGTGTTTCTCTGGCAGACAAAAAACAAAAACATATTTGAGGGTTACCTTTAATTTTGAAAAAGTGAATCTATCAGAAACCACAGGGATTCTCTGCCAGAAAAACTCCACTATTAGTCGTGATTTATGGCTGCTAAGGAATGCATATTAGTTTTAGATAGTTTTTTGTTCTTTTTTATTTTCTTCCCATTTGATAATTGTCCGTCGTCGGTTGTAAATATTTCAATTGAACATTTTTAGCTTCTTTTCTGGAACCACTAAACCAATTTCAACCAAATGTGGCATATACTGTGGAATCATTATATTTCGTGGTGGCCCACTTTCGTTGAATTGGTGGAAACCTTTCATATACGAATTAACTACCACCAGGAATGAATAAATAAGGGTTACACAGTCATATTTACATTTGCAGGTATAAGAGATTACACGAAATGACGTCCCCACGAACCTGTTTAATTTAAGCTGTCCACGAAAATTGGCCACCACGAATTTTAATGATTCCACAGTAGCATTTATGGGTAAATGGGAGTAAGGAGTGTGAAATGTATGATTCCTGTTCCCCTGGAAAACACTGAGCTCCCGTGAAGAAAATAATCATCTTCTTTACTCCTGGGGTCGCATGGATAAAAATGTCTCAAGAGCTTAAGCATATTCTTAAGTTCAGGTCGCATGGATAAAAATGTCTAAAGAGCTTAACCATATTCTTAAGTTCAGAATTTGTACTTGGCAGATTGAAATTCGACTTAGCATATTGCTTAGTATATTGCATAAAACTTCTCAACTCTTAAGCATATACATAGCATAAGCTTAAATCTAAGCATAGGTCTTGCCTCTCTTAAGTATATAAGTATGTGCTTAAGTGTATGATAGTAAGAGGAAGGTGCAACAGATTGTAAATAGACTTGAGCCGATAGAATTGCATGTTGAATAAGCGCTGTAAACGAAATACATGTAAGTAGTAAGCAACGCAGTAATATTCCCGACCATTTCTTCTTTTTAAAGAGAAAATAATGTGTTTACATTAGAAAACTTACCGAAAATATTATAATATCATAGCGGGTTATTCACCATTTCTTTATACTTTTTAAAACTCATTTCCATTTGAACCCAGCTTTCTCCTTTCTATTTATCTCGGGGGGGGGGGGGGGGGTTCTTGTCTACTGTTACACATGCCTTTAGATTAAAACGATCATAAGATGAATATGATGATGCATGTAATTACTCATACTATATCTGTCATACCGTTGAGCGGTACTATACTGTAGATTCATAATTAAACGTGAAAACTGAGACACGCGCGTCTCGCGGATTTAAAATTTCTCCCTTTTTCAGACGGATGTAAGGTAATTGAAACTTTGATAAACATTCAGCATTCATTATTTTATACTTTCGCGATTTGATGCAAAACGGTTGGGAAGTGATGGAAATTAGTACTCGAGTATTAGGAATCTACAGTAATGAAAACAAAACTTAATGTACATCTATGAAAAAATAATTACACACACATATCAAGTACTAAGTATGCGTTTAAAAAAAACACATTCTTTTTTAAAACAATACATGTAATAAATCAATATTTTCCTGAACTAAGAATTATTAAGCATGTTGCATAGAATTCTAATGTAATGGAAAATAAGCATATTGCTTAGTTGAGTATATTCTTTACAAGATTAAGCATAAACTTTCGAAAATTCTTATATGTATTGCAAATGATTTACGTTTATTAAAATAAAGTAAAGGTGACCTACAATGAAAATGAAACGCTCGTATAATTTACTCACACACTATTAATTATTTAGTTTCAATTATTTAAATAAATATGGACATATCACTTAACAGAACTAATCCATAGATTCCATTAGGAATTTCTAAGGAATGCTACTTTAGTGATGATGTCTCGCAGGAGATCATACATCTATGACGTGTTATCATGGGAAATTAAGAGAAAAATTATTTAAAAAGTATTTATTTAAACATTCACACATGCGTACTTAGCTACCGCACCCATCACATACCGGTTCTACAACTCTTTTACACCCAAAGCGTGACCACACGAATACAACTCAAACTCGACAATCACGTGACACCAAAGAAACACGTAACCAATACAAATCAATGCACGCATGAATGAAAATGATGAATGAAATCCCATTACTATACTACTATTAAATACCAACATGAGATTGTCACCCTTGGGAAATTAATGGCTCAGGGTCAGGGTTGTTTTTTTTGCACTTATGAGAGGCTCTAATGGTTATATAGAAATGCGTTTATCTCCTCTTCTGTCCCTGGGTATTAAGCCGATTAACTAAGTACATAGTTATGATGAGGAAAAATGCCTCTTCGAAATTATGAATCTCACGGCCATTTGTCATTGGTTCCTGTGTTAGGGTGGTGTTCTAATGATTATATATGAAAATGCAATAATTCTTCAGAGATCTCCTCTGCTCCTGGATATTAAGCAGATGAGCTAGGTAGTAATACCTACATTATAGTATTGATGAAGAGGTGCGCCTCTTCCAAAATTGTGAAGTTCATGGCCCCTTGGTCAGGGGTTAAGTTTTTTTTTTAATTTAGAAAGTTTTTAGGATTAAACATTCCCGGAATATTAATAATGATTTCATTAGCAGATAATTATAATGCTAATGAATGTACATTCCAAAAGCCACATTGCAGTAAGTCGGTTGACCGATAAGGCCCAATGGCCTCTTGTTTGGACAAATTCGTTTTTACGAAATCAGATCATTTCTTATCACAAACTTAATTCCTGAAAACAAATAAAATTGGTCCCCAAGCAACTAGAATCAGTTTGAATTGTTCTATATTTCAATTTTAATTGTAACGGCCAAAAAAAGAGGAATATTCCATGACGTTTTTTGAAACAAAGTCAGACGAGCCGAATTTCAAGGGTTTTTAGCATCTCGAACAGTACGGAGTAGTTCAAATATATTTACAAAATTGGCATGCATTTACTAATACAAATAAATTTGATCTCGGTGAATACTGAAGTTCTGTTTATTCATTGTAGACTCTGTAATACCAGCACTCCTGGAATGTGTTTAAATAATCCTAAAAGTGAGAATTCGACATCAAAAACTAAAACCAAAAAATCTGAAACAGAAAAAAGCATGAAAAAGGTCACCATTTCTGTTGTTTGTGTTCTTGTTACAATCATGCTTTGGATAATAGGAATTGTCCTCTACAAGACACTGGGGAAGAAAGGTAATTTTTAAGATGGAGAATCAATGATTGTCATGTGACGTGGACAGAGTGTAGAAGCGAGAGAAAAACTTTGTTTTTCAATTTTATATTTTTTTCCAAATCGCGCTTCACAAAGTATTTAAAGTGCACTGTATGGATTCTTCAAAACTCCAAGGCCGATTGTTACAATTTTTGGTGTGAAGAATTGCTATGGTAAGAGGGGCGCCAAAGGCAGGAACACGTATGCAAAAAAAAAGGTCAAAATATAAAATATCGTCTTTTTGAATGCATGGTTATAATGTTCATTAAGCCCTCTACTACGAAAGCCGAGAAGGATCATTCGAGATTCGAGATTCGAAATACGAGATTCGAAATACGAGATTCGAGATTCGAAATTCGAGATTCAATATCTAAATTAACCAATCAAATCAAGGATCTGAAAATATGTATCCTAGCGACATCAAACTGTTCTAAATAAAAATCATACGTACATGCTCTTATATACAAATAAATGCTATGTTCACTTCTCCCTACCTAACTAAATAATTATTTGTATTTACTTTTACACAGAATATCTAAGTAGACTTGTAATAATGCAGTGTGCTTCGCGGATCTAAGTGATTTTTGTTTGCCCTGGTGCATTTCCACCTGATGCGTTTGAACCCTAAGGTATTTCACCACCAGTAATAGTTTAAAACCCGGGTTTATTCACCCCTTTTGTGTAAAAATGCCGTTATGGTAGAGAACTTCATAAGCGTAGCTAATTTTTTCTGTAGGATCCCCTGACCCCCTCCTTTCTAGATCCCCGCATGAAGATTAGTACATGTATCTAAATAATCTAAATATAAATAATCTGTCCTGTTTCACTAATAAATATAAGCATTACTTATCGTTTTTATGTATGCATACAGTGATACACTAGTACTATGGTTATAAACAAATCATTGAGATATTATCACATCATACGGAATTATTGATAAATACAATTTTTTTTTTCCTTTTCCTCAGTAAACAACTTATTATGAGTCTTACTTTTGGAATTGTTTTCAATATAGAAGGATACCTACTCTCTACAATTAAAGGTAGGGATGATAGGGTGCCAATTTGTTCACATTGCCGATTTCTTGTGCAGAGAACAGTAAAACCCTTTATTTGATTGTGCATGAATATTTCAAAATTAATTGTTGTACATATATTTACATTGATATATCAACAAGAAAGAATAAAAGCATATGTTTCACAGCCAAGTTAAGTTTCTCTGTAGTTTCCTACCCCCCTACCCCCCACCGCACCAAAATTGACAATAATTACATATAAGTCATACAAATGTTTACTTTTTTTGTAAGTTAATCTCTTAATATGTAAATAAGCACTGCAAACAAAGATGTGTGTATTTAATATACTACTACATTACACTTAGCCAGATAAAATGTAATCAGGATGAAGCTACAAGGGGTGAGTGGTGCAAATTTACCAATTTGTCGCCATACACATAGAACACCAAATAAAGAAACTGTGAGTGGTGTGTGGAATGCATAAAAGATGGCGGCAAATTATCTCAAATAATCAGTGCAAAAACCCACAAATAGGCTGTTATTTGTTACATATCCTGCAAAAACATTGATAAAAAATGTTATCGTCCCATAACATAGCCGATTAAGTTAATGTGTACATATGGTCAACGTACATGTAATTCTAATATACAAGAAGGCGGACGTATCAGGCGGGGATCCAGAAAATTAAATTTCAAAAATGATCGGTTGAATTACATTAAATGTTTTGAAAATTGTTTTAAACTATCGCACGGGTCAAAATGCGTGATAGAAGCTATGTACAGTGTAATTGGAAACTTTCATTTTATATCAATATGTAGTATTACATGTACCTATTATAACAAATGAGAGTATAGCACAACTGCCACAAGCAATACATGTCCTTTACCGGCACCACCTCCCTCCCCATAAAAAAATGAAACAATTGTCGTTTTATTTGCTAAAATGTGTGTGGTTCAAGATTTTTTTAAAGGACATACCCGATTAGAATTGCAAAAAGAGTCGTACGTTTAAAACTAATTTTGTCAAACCGTTTAGATTCATTTGGTTATATTTTGGTCCATTTGGGTAAATATATGCACCAGCGCAGCTCTAATTTATATATAATCAGGCCATAAATTCAAAATATTTTCAAAAATTAATAGCTTTAAATCCAGTGGATGAAAGAAAAGGAAAGCAAGTCGAACTCGATGAGTGCTAATACCTGTGTTGAATGAATAGTACAGTAGGATATGCGCAAATGAGTCCCGTCTACTCTTTCCTACCCTATAATTATTGGAATATTAAATCCGATTATAAGAGTCAAATTAAAAATCAAGTACGGATATGTACCTGTTTATCAAAAGTAAAACTTCTCATAATTTATCTACAGTGCATCGTTATAGAGCTACACAGAAAGTTTTATATTAATTTGCCGAGCCAAATAAAAAAAACCTGGAAAACGAAGAGAAAACAAAGTGGGGACAGAATAACTGACAAATCAATTAGGACTATAGAGCTGCCCCCCCCCCCCCCCATCTTGAAATGTATATACTGAAAACAGACTATGGCGTACAACATCCGCACACAATTTAAAGAAGATTTCATGTTTTTTTTATCATTTTTGCTAGCTAATGTAAGACAAATACCCCAAGCCCCCTCACGGAAAAGGAAATGCTAGGTGATGAGAGAGAGAGAGAGAGAGAGAGAGAGAGAGAGAGAGAGAGAGAGTCGATGTAAATCACAGGTGCGCTATCACCGTTAAAATTAAAGCTTGCTAGTTGGTCTGCCCTACCCTAGCTACCTCCTCTCTTTTCTCGTTTTAGAGACTTCATTATTGTCTATATATGCTTGTAACAAATCAAATCAATTTCAAATTCTAAATCAAACTGAATTTGACACTACAAAACTCTCTCTGTGTCTGTCTGTCTGTCTGTCTGTCTCTCTCTGTCTGTCTCTCTCTCCTCTCTCTCTCTCTCTCTCTGGATTTTTGTCTTTGAGGTTGTAAATCATTATATCTTCTATGGTTTAAAACTTTATCATAACCTATACTATATCTTGACATGTCGATTATTATTTTGAGTTTCGTTACATAGCTAAAACATTTAGATTAAACAGATCTTTCTTCGCGAGCCGATTTTTACACAGTTGGGGCGAATACACTTCGGGTTAAAATTGTTCGGGGGGAAATACATACAGGGCAAACAAAACCCCTTAGATTCGCAAAGCCAACAGTGTTATTTCTAATTTAATTGTTTATACTGTGTGGGGTTAATTCATCAATGTTACTTTAACCATTTTATAACCACTATTTAAGAGCTATTAAGACATTTATTTGTAGGAAAGAGCATGTACGAATGATCTTTATTTAGAACAGTTTGATGTTGCTAGGATACAGGTTTCAGATCCCTGATTTGATTGGTTAATTTAGATATTGAATCTCGAATTTCGAATCTCGAATCTCGTATTTCGAATCTCGTATTTCGAATCTCGAATCTCGAATGATCCTTCTCGGCTTTCGTACTTTACCAATATTTTAAAATTCATGCCTCTTGCGTAAGGAGTTCAGGCTTTACATCTTCCCAAGTCAATGGTTTCTGATTTGCTCCGCTTTACATAAACCCTTGACCGAAAAGACCACACATATGCGGGTTAACGATTACGCCATCTAGTGAGAGTACTCATTTTTAAACCTTTGTGACCTCTTGTTCTGACCAATCAGAGAATGCTTTATCAACAGAAACAGTAATATGGCTGCTCCCATGAACAAAATCAAATTCGTAGAAAATATGGATTCACTTGGACTAAAAACGAATATCAGTAAGTCAAATACGTACTTTTCCGTCTCAAATTCATTTGACAACGGTTCAACATTGATCAATTCACAATTAACTTCATTATTGAAACAACGTTTCTTATTGGATCATGCAAACTTGTATGACACCAACCAGCGTGCGAGGTTTCTAACCCCGTCAAACTCTGCCTATTCGGTTTATAATGTCCATGAATTCGAAGTCTTCTGCTTAATTTGTAAAATTCATTTACTCCTTGGACAGGGGTTTAGACGGGGCCAATATAGCTATATAGGGAAATATATTAAATCTTAGAAAATCGTCTGCTTTACACACACATATAAACATGTGTGCATGATTATGATGTCCACTAACTCTTCTACCTCAATTGTGAAATACATGACCGCTGGGTCAGGGGGTTTTAGCGATAGGGGGGGGGGGGGGCAATTTGGCCATACTGGTACTGTACCAGTTATCGGCTAAGACCAGTTATCGGCTAAACTGTGGGTTTGGGTTTATCACACGCAAATATCCGAGATTTTTTAATTCAGTCGTCTGTTTCGAATAAAAAAAAGTAAGTTTGCTTGAAAACTTTTTTCAATATGTTTTAAACATGTGCTTTAACGATCATTGTTTACCGCTGATTTACATCTTTGCACTTTCAGCTGTGGGGGAAGTGACGTAATAAGTTAAAAATAGAATATGACCTCTTTGTGATGCGTAATTATATCCCTTCTTTGATTTGGCATATAATATCATTACATATAACATTTATAAACAAATGGAACTTACTATATTCCGAGAGATTCATGGCGCAGTTGAACGCCTGATTGTATAATTTTGTATTGATTATCGTAAGATTTTGTGTATTACCGTATGATAATAAACGAATAATTTTATGAGTTTTGTTTACGTATAATAACCCCTACGACCTATTGGCTGACCCCGCAAGGGACATAATTCAATTTACACTTTGTAGAATATAAAATCCACATGTACTAGGATTATACTATGTTATTATCACGAAGCCGATAACTGGTACAACAAATCATAAAACCTCGGCAAATTCGGGGCGTGCTAAAAAGCACAGAAACAATATGTTTTGGGTTCTAAATGATGATGTAATCTAACCGATGAATAAATAAAGAGTTCACAATTTAAAGCATGACAAGTGTTATTCCAATATATCAAGAAATAAGGAAACACGAAAAGAAAACGTAAAATTATAGCCGATAACTGGTATACCAGAGCGGAGGTTGACAATGGTTGTCTACACAGGCAAAAGTGGCTCGCATGAATCTCATATGAAATTCGCATGAAGTTCATGCGAATTCTTCGCATGAGAAAGAGACGAAAAGTAACACGCATGAATTTCATGCGAAAACTTCATGCGATTTTGACATAATTTTGATGCGAATATCATGATTAAAATTTCGCACAATATTCATGCGAAAATGTATATCTTATGTTTCATTGTTGTTTTATGCGAATATCATACAAATATCATGCAATTTTCATACAAAATACTATGCAGCTTAATTTAATAATCTTGAAATCTTGATCTCTTTTTATCTAAAATTGAGAATATAAGCTGCCGTCTTGGATTTATAGGGGGTCCTCGTTTCAAGCTATGTATTAATCAAGTTCTTCCGTTTCCCCAACGATTTCTGACGAGATCTAGGTTGGAAAATGTTAAAATTACTTATTCCTATCGTTATAAACACATCGTTCCGAAATGTACTAGATACTCGCCAAACTTATCGAAAGCAACGGAAGTTGATGCAAACTCTCCATGTAAACACTGAGGAGATCCGACAGCATTGGATAAACCAAGAGGAATATTTTTTCGCGGTATTTTTGCGCTCTCTAGATTTATCATACATTTTCGGAACGTCTCAGTGATTATACAGAGAATTTACGTCACTCAAAAGTAAACTTCCGTTGCTTTCGATAAGTTTGGCAAGTATCTAGAACATTTCGGAACGATGTGTTTAATTGCAGCATACAGATGTAGTCAGACGATAGGAATAAGTCATTTTAATATTTTTAATGCAATACACAGAAATACACAAAAGATTACCAATTTTAATCAATTTTTTCTTTGGGAACAATCAATTAGGAAGTCCACTATCCAACAACCAAGCCCCTGTGCACAGGTATTGTCGTATTTTGTACAACACCGTGAACAACATGGCGAATAGGGCGCCAAAACAGTGGTGCTTGACAAAAGTAGAAACTGTTAACTCCTACGAAAACTGGAGACAAAATTTATTATACACTCTCTCCCTGGACCCTAATTTCTTACCATATCTAGAGGACAGTGCAACTTGGGGTAAGAAAACCCGCGCTAACCCCCATAGAAACTTCGGGGACGACGATGAGAATGTCCCCGAGGCCAATCGCAAGACCCGCGCACAGACAGTCAGGACACTCGAACTCATGCTCGGTCAGATCGCAAATTATACACCTATTATTTCGAGGAGCACCATAGTAAATGATAGTTGTACGACACTTAGGGACATATGGCAGATTATTCGCCTACACTATGGATTTCAGTCAACTGGTGCCCATTTCCTGGACTTTACAAACATTCAACTACAGCCAAACGAAAGACCTGAGGACTTATTTCAGAGACTCATGGCGGTCACTGAAGATAACCTCTTGAAAACTGAAATGGGTATCACACACAATGGCCAAGAAATTCAAGAGGATGAAGAAATTACCCCTACACTGGATAACTTTAGTGTACCTACTTGGCTTACCCTAATCCATCCCGATCTTCCAAGATTAGTGAAACAAAGGTATGGGACCGAATTAAGATCACGTACAATAGCTACATTGAAGCCTGAAATTTCCCAAGCCCTTGATTCGCTACTACAAGAACTACGAAACACAGAGGATGCCAGAGCTATGCGCACTCAGTTTTCGTCAGTGGAAAAAAAACCTCATCACCGCAAGTCCAAAAATCATGCCCTTTGTGTAAAGCTTCTGGTCGTCCTTACAATCACTACCTTCGTAAGTGTTCATACCTACCCCAAAGTGACAAAAAGTACTTTGCCAAGGCAAGACAGATAATAGGTACAGACAATAATCAGTGCAGTGATGAAGAGGAAATATCATTCCTTCAGGATGCCTCTGTTGCCAGGGTACAAATCCGCCAATCTCCATACATTGATGCATTTCTGGCACATCATTCTGTATCACCATAGACAGTGGCGCAACTGGTAACATGATTTGATCGGATGTTGCCAGCAACCTACAAGCAGTAGTCACCCCTTCTTCACAATATGCCCACCAGGCCGATGGATTATCACCGCTCCATGTATCTGGTGAGACTCGACTTATCTTTAATCATGATGGGCAAGAGTTAACATTTGAAGGAGTTGTTGTTGACAATCTGGACACCTTTTGGCTGGAATTCCATTTATGGAGGCAAATGACATTACAATCAGATCCGCCCGACAGGAAGTCAGAATTAGTGACAACTGTGTATTCCGGTATGGCACTAAAGCTCGAATAGGACAGCACTCCATTCGGCTCACACAAGTACTCCGAGCTCCAGTGGCAAACACCACAACTCTGTGGCCGGGAGAATACATTGAGATCAAACCTTCCGACAATATGACTAGTCCGGATGAGTACAACACATTTTCGCTGGAGCCCACATCATGCCAGAGTTCTACAACAAATTGTCCTTCATTTATAGACAGTGTAGCAGGAAAAGTACGGATTGCAAATTTGTCAAATGATCCTTATACCAATAAAAGAAACCAGCACTTGTACCTAATGAGACCCACTTTCTCCCCGGATGTTTCTCCATATGAAAGCACTGCACCTGACCCTAAGCTCAACACTAAAGACAGCAAAAGATCAACAACACATTCTACTGCAGTCAACCTTGACCCTGATAATACCCTTTCTACCGAAATGAGAGCACAGTTCAACCAGAATCTCGACACATACGATGAGGTGTTTCATCCAGATTTTAAAGGTTACAATGGTGCCAGTGGTCCATTCAAGGCTGTTGTTAACATCGGGCCAGTCCAACCTCCTCAAAGAAAGGGACGCTTACCTCAATACAATACAATTAACAACTTCTTTCAACACTTCAGGACAAATATGACGAGTTGTGGGCATGTTGTGTCTTCACTAAGCCAGAGATTGTGAAAGTCAATGTCGAGTATGTAAACCCATCACTTCTAGTCAAAAAGCCATCTGGGGGCTTCAGATTAGTCACAGCCTTCGCAGATGTTGGGAGATACAGCAATCCCCAGCCATCGCTTATGCCTGACGTAGATTCGACTCTCCGACAAATTGCTAAGTGGAGATATATTGCAATAACAGACCTTACACATGCATTCTATCAAATCCCTCTGGCAAAAGACTCCATGGAGTACTGAAAGGTGGTAACCACCTTTCGTGGCGTCAGAGTTTACGCTCTTTCAGCAATGGGTATGCCTGGCCCAGAGACCATTTTAGAGGAGCTGACCTGTAGACTGTTGGGTTACTTAGTCCAGGAAGGTGTAATTACTAAGTTAGCCGATGATCTGTAGTGTGGTGGATCTACCCCTATAGACCCCCTTCATAATTTCACAAGGACTCTTCAAGCTCTACAGAGAAATGGCCTTAACTAATCGACATCAAAAACCGTGATCACTCCAAGGGAAACCACAATCTTGGGGTGGATAAGGCGTGAAGGCACCCTTCGTGCAAGCCCTCAGCGAATTGCTGCGTTAACCAACTGTCAACCTCCATCTACTGTCAGTGGCTTGAGGTCATTTAATGGTGCTTTCAGTCCTTGGACGTGTCTTAAAAAGATACTCACAGGTCATTTCTCCTTTAGATACCGCCACTTTTGGCAAGTACTCTAAAGACAAAATTCAGTGGACTGACAATCTTCATAATCACTTTGAAAAGGCCCAGAAAAGTCTCTCATCCAATCAGACAATTACTCTACCGCAAGTTTCAGACCAGTTGTGGATAGTCACTGACGGTGCCCTGCGTAATGGAGGACTTGAGGCTACACTCTTCATAAACCGCTATGACAAAATTTACCTCTCTGGATTTTTCAGTGCTAAGCTCTGAGCTAATCAGCATACATGGCTGCCCTGTGAAGTCGAAGCACTTTCAATTTCAGAAGCTGTAAAGCATTTTAGTACGTACATTGTACAGTCGTCACTAAACGCCTGTGTTCTCACCGATAATTAGCCATGTGTGCAGGCCTTCGAGAAAATGTGCCGTGGCGAATTTTCTACTAGCCCACGTGTATCAACATTCCTGTCATCTGTGAGCAGGGTTCAAGTATCTTTGCGCCGTGTGTCTGGTGCGGCTATGTTCGGGATGTCAAGCGTTATTTACAGCATGCAGTTATTGCCAATGATGGGTTATTGGTGGTTAAACGTAATATACTATTCCACCCAACACAGGAGTGCATTATCGTTCCTCGCAGCGTTCTCGTCGGACTCTTTACTTCTATACACATTTCATTGAACCATCCATCTTCCAATCAACTAAAAAAGTGGTAAATCGGTTCTTCTTTGCACTTGACATGGACAAAGCTATTAACAAAACCTCAGACAAGTGTTATGAGTGCACTGCATTGGAAATTACACCTAAATTTCAACCAAAACACTCTTCAAGTCAACCACCTGACAAAGGTGGCTATCTGTTTGCAGTTGATGTCCTTAAGCGAGAACGCCAACTCATATTGGTTCTGCGTGAGTACATGAACTTCCTATACACGGACGTTACTAATTGAAAATGAGCGCCATAAAACACTTCGGGAAGGACTACTCATTTTGTGTTCAGAGCTACTACCGTTAGATGGCCCATTTGCTGTAATCCGGACAGACCCTGCACATGGATTTACTGCATAAGTCAACGACAAACTCTTAGCCAAGCATCGCTAATCCATTGAAGTCGGACGTATAAAGAACATCGATAAAAACTCTGTAGCAGAGCGAGCAATAGAGGAACTAGAAAAAGAAATCTTGCGTTATGATCCAATGTGTCGCACAGTTACTCCATTGTCTATGTGTTTAATTACCTCTCGACAGAATACACGAAGTAGAAGTAGAGGAACCTCTGCCAAGGAGATGTGGACCCATCGTGACCAGTTTTTGCATGACCAGATCCCTGTGGACGATAATGAGCTTATTTCCAAACAACATGACATTAAGCTTGATAATCACCATCACAGTCAGGCCTCTAAACAAATCTGAAAGAGCAATGCCCCTGGATGTCGGAGCAAAATTGGTAACTTGGTGTACTTATATTGTGACCGCAATAAATCAAAAACCAGAGACAGGTATATCGTAGTATCTTGCGATGGCGACTGGCGACACATTAGTAAGTTCAGTGGCTCCCAGTTCCGAAGAACAGCTTATAGTGTTAATGACAGTGATTGCTACTTAGTACCACCGCACGAAATACGTCAAGACAGTGTTCTGATCAACCTACCCTCTGACAATGAGTGTGATGAGTCGCCTCGTGAATCGATGGACTTGGAAAACAACTTAACCAATCCAACATACCCATCACCACCACCAATACCTTGTATTCTCTCGGATCCTCCAACTCCACTTCATCCCTCATCACCTGCAGATAAACTCACAGAACCGCTAGTTTCCGAGATAACACACCCTGACAGTGCCGCCGCTTTACCATCTACTCGCAACGATGATGACCTGCAACCTAGACCCATCCGTGTTCGCCATCCACCGAAGTGGTTATCTGATTGTGATTAAACCGTGTGATTTGTGTGGGCATAATAATCCCCTTTTAAGTGTTAATTCTTGACACATGTTAAGCTTGTCTAGCAGAAACTAAAAAATCGGCTTGTTTGGAAGTAGATACATTGAAAAGGTGCAAGATGCTTTATGGTATATATAGAGGTTGAAATACAGATTTTTAAAAAATTGCAAAATTCTCACGTATTATTCTTTCTAGTTTTCCACCTGATAATAATTTGTTTAAAGATGTATTTCATAACGTGTGGGTCTTATCGAGTCCCTTCATTCGGTGTGAAGAAAAAAGGGGCTGGCCCCTATGATTAGGGAGCAAAAGGCATCAATTTTGTTTTGTCAATTACTTTGAAGAAAAATGTCTAATGCAATTTTGAAGCAAAGTTGTTGAGAATTCATTTCTGATTCAATCTATAATATTGTATTTGATGTTAAAGAAATATATAGTCAGTGTTAGTGGAAACAATATTTGCCGGATCGGCTCATTTTCCGTGGGATACGCTGTGCATGTGCAAGATGTAATGAAACGTGTTCTTGTATGCACTAACTGATACATGATACATGCGGCGCGTAAAGATGATTCAACAAAAAATTCCGAAATATACATTTTCATTTAATAAAAAAGAACCTTTTTGACTTTATTTTAATTAGTTGTTTGTTTCAAAACTGTCCCTGTCTATATTTAGATGCATTCTGAGACTCAGGTAAGCGAGTCGCTAGCTGTGAATAGGCCGTCGCCCAGACTACAAGGCATGTGCTTGTAGAGCTCGTCAATTACACACGTTTAAAAGTTTTACGATTTCGGAGACATCTTGAATTGTATCATTTCAGGAAGATGTGTGAATAAAATGGTTAAAAATACATGTAATTATACTCAAAATTTTCTACAATACACGGTTGTTCTATGTAGCATAATGTGTAATACTGGTATAAAAATATACGCTGTCAATTTAAACGAACACGGGATTCATTCGAATAGAACATTGTCTCTTACATTATTACAAATTACTAATAATATTATCATTGTGGAGATGATTTCTAAAAAAGTTAACTTAATATTTGTCAATATTACGATTTGATTCCATAGCCTTTAATTTTTAGTTACGGTATTAGGGATATTAAATATGACTCGCCCAGCCTTTCTTTACTATTTGCAAAACATCAACAAGTGAAAATATCAAACAGCCTCCATCAGCAATTTATGAATTATCTACATACAAAACTGTGAATATGTAATAAAATGATTGTGATTTTTAAATACTCGCTATCATCCATGGGACATAAAAAGAAACTATATATTGATAGAATGACAAATTAACAATCTTTCAGAAATGTATTATAATGTACATTTGACCCCCTAGTCAGAAATATTTAAATATAGAAATTTTTCTTATTTTCTATATATTGTATCTTTAAATTGTAATTGTGTTTCAAACTATTTCGGGAACAAAATGCTCAAAGTAACTAATATCTTTTTGTCACTATAGAACCAGATGACCAGATCCCTGTGGACGAGAATAAGCTTATTTCCAAGGAACATGACATTAAGCTTGATAATCGCCCACACAGTCAGGCCTCTAAACAACTCGGAAATAGCAATGCCCCTGGATGTCGGAGCAAAATTGGTGACTTGGTGTACTTATATTGTGACCGCAATGAATCAAAAACCAGAGACAGGTATATCGTATTATCTTGCGATGGCGACTGGCGACACATTAGGAAGTGCGGTGGCTCCCAGCGCCGAAGAACAACTTATCGTGTTAAAGACAGTGATTGCTACTTAGTACCATCGCACGAAATACGTCAAGACAGTGTTCTGATCAACCTATCCTCTGACGATGAGTGTGTTGAATCGCCTCGACAATCGATGGACTTGGAAAACAACTTAACCAATCCAACATACCCATCACCACCACCATCACCTTCTATTCTCTCAGATCCCCCAACTCCACTTCATCCCTCATCACCTGCAGATAAACTCACAGAACCGCTAGTTTCTGAGATAACACACCGTGACAGTGCCGCCGCTTTACCATCTACTCGCAACGATGATGACCTGCAACCTAGACCCACCCGTGTTCGCCATCCACCGAAGTGGTTATCTGATTGTGATTAAACCGTGTGATTAGACCGTGTGATTTGTGTGTGGGGCATAATAATCCTCTTTTAAGTGTTAATTCTTGACAAATGTCAGAATTCGGTTTAAGTTGTCATTGCATTAAGTATGTTGTATGATTAACAATACCTTTATTGCATTTCGTATTTTTACATTTGTATAAAAGAAAAAAAACAGACGAAAAAATAGTGACACCATTATGTTAAATAACATGTATTCCGGGTTTGCAGAGTGTGTCCCGTAGGGTTTTATGTTTATATTTTTGTCTGTCATTCTCCCCCTGTTTTCGGTTTAATAAATGCTGCGTTGATACCTGTGTGTTTGTTGCTGTGTTGGATATACATTAACTGGCGATCCTCTTTTGCTTCTTCATATTAGAATTATACATAGAATTTCTTTGCTTGTTTTTATTTAGTAATGAATCGTTAAATATTCCGGATTTTCATGACCTAGAGTTATCCTTCGTTACATGGGTTATCTATATATAAGACCAAGTATTGCGCTATGTACATGTAAATGTTAATGAAACCAGTGTAAACAAATGTTTGAAAGAGACGTTTTCGTGTGGTATAATCGGTTATTGACGTAATGAACAAACACAATTGTGCAATTAAAGGATTCTCTAAAACTATAAAAATAGGGCGATCATTATCATAGGAATGTAAGAGATAATGGATAAAAATATTGTTCTTGTGCATCATAGCTATTGTGTAAATATTTTCGCATTTTTGACTTGCAATCATATTTTCATTTAAAGTTGCATCACGTTTTGCATGTTTAAATTACTTAATTTCAATCCTTTCTGAACATTTTCTTGAAATTACATTCAAAATACATGGTTTTAATGTGCATGGTATATAAACGGCAATGAGATAAAAGTAACAAAGGTTCAAAATTAAAACGAACAAATAAACACAGACTACGAAAAAAATGTTTTAGCAGTCTTCGCAAATGTGTTTTTTTTTAACCAAAACAAATTCTTTTCTCGGTGCAATCTATCATAAAACATTGTGAGATCTATTTTCAACGTGCCCGGTCCTCAAAATTTGATACAATTTGTTTTTTAAAACATGCAAATGGTTGTCATCAATTAAATATTCTGTTTAACAGCACCAGTTGCTTGAATTGACGACCATCGGTTCCTGGTTGGATACTAATGCCCACTGTTTTTTTTTCTCATATATTAAAGCACGGCATTCTGAACAATTGGTTTAGTACAATGGGTTAAAGTAGTTGTTTGTAACCAAGTCGCTAGCTGTGTATAGGCCGTCGCCCAGACTACAAGGCATGTGCTTGTAGAGCTCGTCAATTACACACGTTTAAAAGTTTTACGATTTCGGAGACATCTTGAATTGTATCATTTCAGGAAGATGTGTGAATAAAATGGTTAAAAATACATATAATTATACTCAAAATTTTCTACAATACACGGTTGTCCTATATAGCATAATGTGTAATACTGGTATAAAAATATACGCTGTCAATTTAAACGAACACGGGATTCATTCGAATAGAACATTGTCTCTTACATTATTACAAATTACTAATAATATTATCATTGTGGAGATGATTTCTAAAAAAGTTAACTTAATATTTGTCAATATTACGATTTAATTCCAAAGCCCTTAATTTTTAGTTACGGTATTAGGGATATTAAATATGACTCGCCCAGCCTTTCTTTACTATTTGCAAAACATCAACAAGCGAAAATATCAAACAGCCTCCATCAGCAATTTATGAATTATCTACATACAAAATTGTGAAGATGTAATAAATGATTGTGATTTATTAATACTCGCTATCATCCGTGGGACATAAAAAGAAACTATATATTGATAGAATGACAAATTAACAATCTTTCAGAAATGTATTATAATGTACATTTGACCCCCTAGTCAGAAATATTTAAATATAGAAATTTTTCTTATTTTCTACATATTGTATCATTATATTGTAATTGTGTTTCAAACTATTTCTGGAACAAAATGCTCAAAGTAACTAATATCTTTTTGTCACTATTAAATCCATTTCGCCGCAAGGAAATATTTTCTATCACTTGATAATCTGCTTTTTAAATATTCACACTTATGACGGCGATGAGCGAAATATTTATATTGTTAAGGTCAAATGTTTTATGCATTTCGTGTTCATGAGGAACATCGTGATTATCTCAGATTCCTTTGGTACAAGGGTAATAACTTTGAAAAATCTTTTATACAATACCGAATGAAAGCTCTCGTTTTCGAAAACACAATCTCCAGCTGTTGCCACGTATGGACATCGAAAAGCATCATCTGTTGGTGACGATGATGTTCGTAAATTTGTTTACAACAACCTTTACGTAGATCATGGACTGACGTCTCTTGCTACAGAATTAGAAGCAATCAACCTGATGAAAAACACAAGCAACACTGAAAAACAACGGAACCATTCGTCTCCACAAAATTGCTTCAACAGTGTGAATGTGATGAAATCATTTCCTATAGATGACCTAGGAAGCGAACTGCAGGAACTAAATCATTGTGCAGACACATGCAACTTACCTATACAACATAGTTTAGGAATGCAGTGGGACTTGAACTGTGATATGTTTGTGTTCAAAATCTCTAATGCTGAAAAACCTTTCACCCGCAGAGACTTTCTATCGACAATGAACTGTATCTTTGGTCCAATGGGATTTATTTCTCCAGTCACTATCAGTGAAAAAATTCTACACCGTGAATTTGTATCTCCTGAATGTCACTGGGATGAACCACTTACAGAGGAACATTTGAGAAGATGGAGAATCTGGATTGATTCATTACAATTTGTTAATAACTTCAGAGTTCCTCGAATGATTTAAGCCACTTCCATTTCTTTGGCTCGTCACGTCAGAACACACGATAGCTGCGGTGGTATATCCTCAAGTGACAGACAAATTTGGAGAAACTTCTCTTGGATTTCTAACGAGATAAAATCTAAACTGGCACCTCTGAAAGGTCACACAATACCGAGACTCGAAATGTGCGCAGCAGTTCTTGCCACAGAGTTAGGAGAAGCAATTTGTGACTACTTGTTAATTCCTCAAGATCGATGTCATTACTATACTGACAGTAGAATCGTCTTGGGTTACATTTGTAACAAAACCCGTAGATTTTTGTGTATGTTACAAACCGTGTGGAAAACATTTACAAAGTCTCGTCTCCGTCTAAGTGGTCTTACATCTCAACTGACAAAAATCCAGCTGATGTTGCAACAAGATATTCACATACAGCAATTACCACATCTCTACATCGCTGGATAACCGGACCCCAATGGTTGAAAAAATTCTTCGGATATGATCAAAACTGTTTATCCTCTCATCAATCCTGAAACTGACAAAGAAATCCGCCAAGATGTTATTTCTAGCAAAACTCAAATTACAACTGAGATCGTCTTGGACTCCCGTCGTTTTGCAAGGTTCTTGACCTTGAAAAATCTCGTTTTTGCCTTTAAGACTTTGAAACGTTTTGTCAGAGATAAATTTCAAGTGAGCAGTTAAAGTGAAGACGAACAAGATATCTACAGAGAAACTGAAATGTTCATCATAAAACAAATTCAACAGGAGTCGTACAGTAAGGAAATAGAAAACCTGAATAGTGGCCAACCAATTCCCAGAAACAGCAAAGTGTCGCGATTTGACCCATGGCCATTTTTTCTAAAAATAGTCGAAGAAAAGCAATCCAGTGAGAATGTTCAATTTGAGGACATCGGATATGTCGTGTACTCACAGAATCATAAATTCAGAATGTCTGTAGTATATAGACCCACATCATTAAGCGTGTCCAGGTTCATTGATGAGTTTTCTCTACATTGCGCAACTTTATTTGTAACATCAGAAGAACTTCTCATCACAGGCGATTTCAACATCCACGTCGACAATCTGAACAATGTGGATACGCGGAGGTTCCTAAACGTTCTTGATAAGTGTGGTTAAAAACAACATGTTGTTGACGCAACCCACAACAAGGCTCATATACTGGATTTGCATATTACTAGAGTGTCTAACACCATCCTGATGTCTACGCCGGTAGTGAAGGATCCTTTATTGTGCGATCTTCGAGAAAATGTCCGGAGATCACAAGGCCATCTGTTCTGTTTTGAATGTCTATAAAACAGAGAAACCTAAGAAAGAACTAAGTTTCCGATAGCTTCGCAAAGTTAATACAGAATATATAGAAAAAATTGCTAAGTTTCTTGAATTCAAATTACATACCACTTGAAGACCACGTGGAAAACAATAATTTTATCATGCGGGACATTGTTGACACACACGCGCCTTTATTAAGAAAGGAAATAACGATAAGACCAAACACGAAGTGGTACTCCCCTGACCTACGCCATGCAAAGCGCGAGAAAAGAAAAGCTGAAAGGTTCTGGAGACGCACAAACCTAACAGTGCATTATTCAATTTACAAAGAAAAGTGCTCGGATAGCACAAAACTGCTTCTCAAAAGCAAACAAGACTGGTTTTTGTCCAAAATAATTTTCTGTGGTAAAAATCAAGGGAAACTTTTCAAAATTGTAAATTCACTTCTTGGGGAATCCAGTGTTCAAATTCGTCCTGACCGCATATCTGATTTGGAATTAGCAAATGACTTTGGATCATATTTCAGCAATAAAATCAATGACATACGAACTAAGCTGGTCAATGAAAGCAGAGACGGAAAAACTGATGTCATGGCATTTGATAAACCGTTTGATGGTCAATTCTTGGCAAATTTTGATCCTACATCCTGTGAGGAAGTCTTGAAAATTTTATCAAATTCGGCATCAAAAACATGTTGTTTAGACCCGTTACCAACCAATCTACTAAAAGAATGTGAAAGCTCAATGTTGGTACCTCATATTACTGACATCATTAACAAATCGATATCTGAGTGCTCTGTTCCATCGAGTTTCAAGGAGGCAATTATCAAGCCTTTGCTAAAAAAATCTGGTTTTCATAAAGAAAATTTCAAAAATTATCGACCTGTCTCTAACTTGCCGTTCAATTTTAAAAGTTTTGGAAAAAGTTATTGCCATTCGAATTGATCGTCATTTAAAACAAAACCATCTTAATGATAATCTTCAATCTGCATATAGAAAACACCCTTCAACCGAAACAGCCCTTCTTTGTGTTCATCATGACATTGCTGTTGCCGTGGACAATAACAGTTGCGCAGTTCTTGTTATGTTGGATTTATCGGCAGCTTTTGATGTACTGGACCATGACATCCTGCACAAACGATTGGAGCATACCTTCGTTATCACAGATCAAAGGCCGGAACGGCCACAAAGGCGTCGAGCTGACATTTTCTTTTAATATATAGAATGATATCAATAATTTGAATTTCTGTACTAATATATATAGTCGTTTATCAAATAATATTAAAATAAAAAAGGAAATAAATTACGTTTTGTGCTGTTTCAAAAACAATAATCAGTATATTTCGTTATAAATTAGGTAGTGATGAGTTTATAATACAATAACCCATCATGGATACAAAAATCGAAGAAATTTCAAAGATCAAAAAAAATTATTATTTTCTTTCTGCTTTAAAAAGTCTTTGCACATTTCACAGGCTCATAATTTGAATACATTAACAGTGTGTCCCTAATTATAATAATAAAACATACTTTTATTTATTTCAATTCCCGTTTGAAACAAGATTACCTATGCTATGGTTGTTTACAAACAAATCCACAACACGTGCTATCTAAAATGCTCGACCAAACCAACTGCATTATCGTGTTTATTAATTGCAACAAAATCTCTAGATAAGTTTATCGCTTACAATTATTTTGGAGACCATGCCCGATAACAAATACATTTACATATCAAATTTTATTTCTATCAGGCACAGTCTCCAATCAAAATGTAAGCGATAATCTTAAATAATATTTTAGTGAATGTTTACATTGCACCTTATTGTATTCATCCGCCATTTCTTGATTAAGCAAATTTATACATTTATTTAGCTTATTTAGTTGTCAATAACCAGGGAGGCAAAGTTGGTTTTTTTGTACACAATTTAGTTGAATAAAAGGAATACAAATCTTGTAATACGTTTAATACTTCAAGGAACTTATTTTTTATGCGCATTAAAAAGGCGGTGCAGTGCATGAATTTTTGGACGATTGCCAATCCAGACGATCGCTAGAAGGCTGCCGAGCATTAGCTCGACGCCTTAATAATGCCCTTCCGTGGATCAAATCTTACATGAGTGAAAGAACGCAACGAATATCAATTGGTTCCGAACTTTCTAACCCGGTGCCGCTTGATATTGGAGTGCTCCAAGGCTCAGTGTTGGGGCGAAAAATCTACTGTATTTTTTCCCGTCCACTTACCGAGATTTCCTTGCATTATGGTATGCAGTATCAAGTGTATCTCATCGTAAAGCCAACTGAGAACTGCCGAGATGTGTCGTCAAAGCTAACACGCTGCCTGAATGATTTTAAGCTGTTGATGTCTAACAATATGCTTCAGTTAAATAAGGAGAAATATTAACTGATTGTTTTTGCCCCGAGAAGTCGAACAACCTGAGCGAAACTAGCTTACTCTTCGGCAAAAACATCATTCACAGTGTCCCAAGTGTGCGAAATCTTGGAGCATTTTTCGATCAACTCCTATCTTTTGAAAGTCAGTGCAATGCAGTCTCAAGGACATGTTACTCACAGATTCGGAAAATAGGACTCGGCATGCAAAACACTTGTCCACTCTCTGGTTACGTCGCAGCTGGACTATGGAAATGTGCTCTTGTACAAAATAAGTAGCACCTACATAATGAAACTCATAACACTGCTGCACGTCTTATTACCAGGACAGGCAAGCATGAACATATTCAGCCCATCCTTTTTGATTTGCACTGGCTTCCTGTGATGTATAGGGTGCAATACAAACTATGTATACAAGGCGCTCCATAATCTTGCCCCGATGTATCTAGCTGAATTAGTGTGCGAACACAAACCTGCTAGGTCACTTCGCTCGGAGTCGGCAAACCAACTAGTAGTACCGCGAGTCCGAGCAAAAACCTGCGCCGATCTTCGATTCGACAGGGTGGCACCAACACTATGGAATCAGCTTCCAGTGGGACTTCAGTTACCAGTCTGAATGTTTTTAAAGCACAACTAAAAACTTATCTTTTTAGAAAGGCATTTCTTTAAGTGTATATAACTGAAAAGTTTTACGTGGTGATTGCGGTCATGTTTTCTACATTTTAGGAGTTGGAGTCCTGATCTTACTTAATTTTAATCCATATAATGTGGTTTGTTTTAGCTGTATAATGTAAAATAGTCCTGTTTTATTATGTATTTTTGACATCCTCTGTAAACCGCTTTAGAGTTTTATTAAAGATAAAGTGCTATATAAATATTATTATTGTTTTTAATATTTATTCTTTATTTATTCGAAGTTTTGGGTATTGGAGGGAGACTTAAACTAAGTCCACAGTTATCTCTGGAAGAGAAGAATTTAATCCTCATTCCAAATCAAAACTACATTACAAAACTTCTTGTACCTCACTTCCATGAAGTTATTCGTCATCAAGGACGCCAGGGCCAGAAGAGCAGCAGGATATTGAATAACGGGCTGTAAAAGACTTGTATATTCCATTCTATCATATTGTATAAAGTGTCTTCTACTTCGTGGCAGCCTTGCTTCTCAAAAGATGGCAGACCTACCTGAGGAACGACTAACCCCTTGTCCTCCATTTACTTACGTTGATGTCGACTATTTTGGACCTTGGGATGTTGTCACGCGTCGAACATATGGTGGTTCTGCGAACTCTAAACGATGGGTTGTATTGTTTGCATGTTTATCATGCCGTGGTGTCCACATAGAAGTAATCGAGGAGAAGACTACTTCGTCATTCATCAACGCCTTACGTCGCTTTACATCTATTAGAGGAAAAGTGAAAGAGTTTTATTCAGACAGAGGGACACATTTCATTGGTGGAACTCGTGAACTTGGAATAAATGCTGTTTTTTGGTAGAAGATCCCTCGATAAAATCCTTCTTACAGTTGCAAGAGCAGTTTGGAAATTTAACACTCCGTTCTATTCTCACATGGGAGGCGCTTGGGAGCGCTTAACGAGGCCGAGTACAGAACGAGTACGCACGCTTTCGCGCAGCGTTTTATTTGTATTGTGACGTCATCTTTTTGCTTTGTTGACGCCATGGCGTGATAGTTTCAACTACTGATATTCAGCGAAATTTGTTGAAAATAGCTCGATTGATGCGTAAAATAGATATTATATTGTGGAATAAACATAAAAGTATAAGCTATATTTGGGCTCGGTTCGAAAACGTGAAGAGGGTTCAGCAAGCCTAGCCCTCTGTCACGTTTTCTTAACCCGCTTATATATAGCTTAATTTCTACTAGTATATTTCAAGACATTAACAATGTATTTTATATTAATGACCCTTAATATGCGATGCTATATATATATTTATTACTTAAATGTGTCTGAATGTTTTAATAATACTATGAAGATCACCATTTTCGTCTTTGTCAAATAAAAAAATAGCCATTATCTGGCAAACTGGGAAATTGGGCACACAAAAAACAACTTTGATAAGACCCCTGGATCAAACCAGGAGGTAAAAGGTTTTTTTTTTTATTTGACCATTTGATACCTTTAAGCAATAACTTGCATATGTAGAACAGAAAAAGAAATCCCTAGGGCAGAAGTTGTAAAAAATGTGCAAAATTGAAACATTTCAAGCAAAATCCCATAGGCTCCTATGTTAAAGATTAACAAACTTTGAGATGACCCCTTGAACAAACGGTGTGGTAAATGTTTTGATTTTTTCCCCTTAAAATAATAATTATATTAGTTGAAATTATTGTAAAAAATTTCATTAAAAAAATCTAGGGCAGAAAAAATTAGACCCGGCCTCGTTAATTGGTGTAATCAGACGAATCATTGATTCAATCTTACTGGATTCTAAGCACACAAAAATTACCCATGAAGTCCTAAGCACGTTAATGGCTGAAGTGACAGTGATAGTCAATGCCCGTCCACTGAAACCGGTATCAACCGACTCCGAAGCACCTTGCGATTTGTCTCCACCTGTTTTGCTAACTCAAAAAGCCGTTGATTCAAACGAGGATTTTAAAAATCAGTGTCAGCGAAGTTTATAACATTCAGTGAAGATCTGTTCAGTCTTTTGCGGAAATATTTTGGTGTCGTTGGGAAAATGAATACCTGCAGAGTCTACAAGAGCACCGAAATTGGAAAGACACTCAAGATAACATCCAAGGTGGTGATGTTGTTCTTTTGAAGGACCGTGATGCGAAGTTTATAACATTCAGTGAAGATCTGTTCAGTCTTTTGCGGAGAAATTTTGGTGTCGTTGGGAAAATGAATACCTGCAGAGTCTACAAGAGCACCGAAATTGGAAAGACACTCAAGATAACATCCAAGTTGGTGATGTTGTTCTTTTGAAGGACCGTGGTGCATATCGCAACCATTGGCCGACAGGACTTCTTGAAAGAGTGTTTCCTAGCAAAGATGGACTTGTGCGCAAACTTTAAGTTCGTGTTATCAAAGATGGACAGTCGCAAATATATGTGCGTCCAATTTCTGAAATTATATTTTTGGGTCATTTCATTTAATGCTTATTGTGTTGTGACAATGTACAAAAACAAAAACAGTTTCATCAATAACTTTTTGTGAACTGAGTACGGTATATGCAATTAAGTTATATTTTCATATCAGACGGGGAGTGTGTTGTCTATAGTTTAATTTTAAAATTCTTCAGAAATATTTTTTCCACAAGCTAACCACTCTAAGATAAATATACACATCTTTTGTAAAAGTCAACTATTTATTTCTGGTCAAACACTCACTTCCTGTCAGCCTTACTGACCAGTCCGGTCTCACTTTGTCAATCGTCTTCAATCTTGTTAGATACGTGCCTCGAGCCACTAAGTAAGTCTTTTTTTTTTTATAGAAGTAATTGCTTAAAGTCAGTATAAAACATTCTTAAACGTATCGCACGCTATTATGGTCTTTAAAATAATTTACAGTTTAAAGGTATAAAGTTAGATTCTATATTTTCCTATTTAGTAAATTGTTATTTCTGTTTGTTGTAGTTTTTTACCAATATTTTACACGACGGCAACGTCTCCACACAAAATAAAACATGAAACGCGTGTGACTTTTGTTTGCGTTGTGCATGGTTAGCTATCTGCCTGCACTAGGCAGCATATGTTGCTTTGAAGCGAGGTCGTCTCTACCAGATAATCGGTTTATAAAACAGTTTTTGAAAATGAAATGTGATACTTTTAAAACGAAAAAAAAATTCACGTTTATTTACATAATTTATTTTTAAATCGTTTATTTTAGAATACATATAAATGTTCATGTAAGAAAAACACATGCAATCATCAAGATCGACTTCATATCTATATATAAGTGTCAATTGTTTAATGAACTGTTGAATTGTTAATACATGTATCATGGCAAGAACATTGTCAAAATGTATTAATTATAAAATGTACATGAAGTTACTGATTGGACATTAATCAATAAACAAAATAAATCGATTAAAAGGTAAATAATAAACAGCACCATGTAATATTTGTCAGAAACCAAAGTGTCATCCTGAACATTCAAGTTATAATCTTAATGAGAGACGTAAGGTTTAGGAACTGTTAACGTTATGCAAAGACATAGAACAATGTAGTATCTATAATGCAATAAAGATCCTCTTTCTGTAGAGGATGTAGGCCAACACAACCCAGATAGCTGTGTCCCAAACAGCCTTCAGCAGCAGGTGCCAGTGCATCGGGTTCTCCATGTGCCAATTCACCGGAAAGAACCGATAGAAAACATCGTGACAGACGTACACTACAAGGGAATTCATCCCTATCGTAGAAAATAAAAATATTTTTTATTTTAAATTCATGATTTTTTTGGCCATAACTCAAGATAATACAGATTATAGATTCATCGAACATGCTTATATAAAATTCACGCTTATTGCGGTGTCAGGTTCGTTTCTAGTCAGGTTAAAATGTTTTAAAGCGCATTTTCCTGATTGAATTTAGTACACATAAGACAGTCTGGTGTAAATACCTGGAAATATAAATGGTGTCCCGTTCCAAATCTTGGCAACGTCAATGATTAGATACAATATGGTAAGTAGGATGAAGGCGAAACAAGCAGTCACCATGATAAATGACACAGACCTAAAAAAACAAAAAAAACAAACGACTTTATTTTGTTTAAATTTAATTATTTCATATGATTGATCCATTAAATATATGAAATGAAATATAACGAACTCTAACGCCAACAGAAACAAGAATATGTACTAATTGTCCATTGTTAACTGATATTTAACGTACGTCATTTTTATAAAAATATATCCAAGTAAACGATATAATACAAATACCCAATTAATACGCTATTTTCCTAAGGGATTCGCGTTATTTAGGCAATGTAATTATTGCATGTGTACTAACTTCACGAGAATTTTGCTTGCGTAGACAACACTTACTTTAACATGATAACTGTCACTCACTTGCTAAAACTGTGATGCTGGTTCTTATATAAAATGTTAGATATCTAGCTAGAGAGGAGATAGCATAGTCGATCTATCAAAAAAGAACAACTCCAGTACATCCGATTTTAAAGTTTTTTGAAATTAAATCTAGGAGTTTGTTTTACGTTTAATGTGTTAAATTGATTACACATTTACCATAGATTCTTGTTTAAAGGAATCCAACCATCATTTATTGAAAACTTGCACAAAGTACCTCCAATAGCACCCTGCAAAAATGAAAAATAAATCATGATTACAGCTTTCAACATTCCTTACTTTTGTGAAAAAAAAATCAAAGAGAAGATACTAATGTATAATTGAAAATGCTGAAATAGCTGTTAAATAGATATAAAAAATACATAAATGCCGCAAGGTATTTTTTGTTTATCATTTTTGGGGCAGGTTTGTATATGGTTACATTTAGAGAACACTTTAGGTTGAGGTCTTACCGTTATGATTGCCCATATGAGCCATCTTACAACTCGACTGGCATGACCGAGGTAATAAATCAATATTCGCCCGCTCTGTTAAAACATATTGATAATTATAACAACACAGGTACAACTGTAAGAATAGTTATACAGTGCGTGTACAAGTACCATGATTGTTTACGTTACATACATGGGCAGCAATTCTAATAATAATTCGTTCAGCTTAATTAACCTACTTAAATCTAACACCTAGAAAATAACTTCCAAAAGGTCTGTTTCTAAGAAAATGTCAGTATAATGAACATATCTTAATGTTCAGTAGCCTAGAAGCCACTCATAGGTCAAAATGCTACTTTATGTCACAAAGACCTTCAAGGCTTTGACATACCTGCTAACTATTTTTTTTCTTAGGAAAGTAATTCAGTACGCCAAATATTTTATCTTAACATATATATCTGAAGGGTAGAATATTCTGGTACTGATTCTATATTTTTCCAAGTTTAAAGTCGATTTATTACAAATATTAAAATGTATATCAACAAAAGAACAAATCAGAGAATGTTTCAACACCGATGTTACAAACGTATCTTTATACATCACCTGTAATCCTAAAAAGCAGAGAAATATGGACGACAGAGTTCCCAGAATTCCCTCTGGGTCATGCGGAGTGGTAGTTTGATAGATGATCTAAAAAATATAAATATATCACTTTTAGCGTGTATATGGATACTTCAAAAAGAAATGTGTTTTACAAACTTATTTCAGACTATGTGTTAATTTTGGTATATAAGGGTCGGGTTTGGTATAAAAGATCTTCCAATGCTGAGGAACATTAAAGAGGGCTGCATGGTCGTGCACATTTGTATACTATTATTATTATTACGCTATTAATAAGAAGAAAAGCTTTGTAAAAATATACTAAATAATATTCAAATTCTAAAGTTACAACGTTTGGATTTTAATCTGATTAGAATCAGACCCTCGACCCGCTCCTAATTTTTCTATTGTCGCTACACGAGCTTTGGATTTACTCTTTACTAAAAATAGTTTATGATCAAAAATATCAAATTTTAACTTTAAAGCTAGATTCTATAATTGATTCGCTGACCATCAAGCTTCCTTATAAGACGATAAGAAATGTGAGTAACTTACGTGAGGCGTAGGTTTGCCGTATATGTGGTTCTTGCCCAGCACCATGATGTCAATGTAAGCCGCAGCCCCTGCTGTACAGTTGTAGTATTTACCGGAGTCGTGTAGTCCGCCGGGCCCGATATATCCACTGGAGGACAATATTAAGGGTTGAACAAATAATATAATGACAGTAATTTTTACAGTGTTATTTTCGCCCTGTGATATTTTGCCTTTCTTTACTTACAAGCGGTTTTGCTCCGTCTTGAATTCGCCGAAACAAAGTTGATTTTTTTGGAATAGAGATAATTTGAGATATTTGAATTCGTCCAGTTCTAAAATTGCCTGCCGACAACAATGGCGAAAGTGCCGAAAAAAAAAAACCCAGGGACAAATATTTTCCTGTATACAGTAAATTGGAAAGGTTACCAGTTTCTTGTATATTAAGTTTACTGATTATCATTATTAATCTCCAGTAACCAAAAGTAGAAGTTTTAACGGTTGCTAGACATCAAAATAATGAAAACATAAGATAATTCTGTGGTTTCGTCAATATCGGGGTCATTTTTCGTGGATTGATTCAATTAAAATCACAATTTCAAAACAAAATAATTCCGTGAACAATTATCCAATCAATACAATGTACTTTTAGAAATTGCACTTCAATGAACATTTATTTTCGTGGATCGACTTAACAACACAATTAACGAAATAAGTATACAACAAATATTGATGAAACAGCAATTTACATGCCGCTTTTAGTACAAAGTCAAATTTGACATTCTGAGAGGATAGAATATTCATGCAGTTGACAGGAAAAGAACTTACGTGGGACAGGGCCCTATGGGTAGGAGAAATGTCAGGCAGACATACGCTGCTAAGATCCCCAGGGCCAGAAACCACTGAGGTAAGAACAGCAGGATGTCTCTGAATGAAGACCAGCATCTGCCCTGGAAAAAACATGAAATAGGTAGGATATACAGTCTAGACAAAAGACGAAGGTAAATATAAACATCATATGTTTTTGAAAAATTTTACTTTTTTTAAATTTCATAAAAATGTAACATGTAAGTGGGATCTTAATGTTGGTTTAATTTTACAAATACTCTCAAACTGTCAGAACTTAACACCATATATATATATATATATATATATATATATATATATATATATATATATATATATATATATATATATATATATATAGTATTTGGGCATGAGAAATCCAAAGGTAAAAATACATGTTTGATAATAATCAAGGAAAAAACATCCATCTTGTAGATAATCCCCTTGATTGTGTTGGAATTAATGCTATAAGAGCCTTAAAATTATTCTTCTTTCGATATTTAAAGTCAGAAAAAATATGGAAACACAATATACAATAATGTAGTTTATCTTGAAAAAAGCAAGTCTTTACATTTGTTCTTTACTTTATATTCAAATTCTAAAGTTATATCACCTGAATGTTAGAAATGTAATTAATGTACTCATTTTAAACTTTACACTGAAAAATACACTAAATATTTTTAATTTTACGCGGGTAATTAATCGGTTCAACCGTTATGCATTAAATCGCAACAAATATAAAATCACGAACGCCAGTTTTTCTTTTTTACCATTATAACTTCATTGTGTTAACATCTGTCAAAAAATAAAAGCCAGAATTTAAAATCTACAGGACGTGCTTCTCACAATTAACATGTAACGCGGCCTTTAATACCGAACGTTTAATTAGAAATTTAAGTAACAGAGACACTTTTCCCTTTGCTGGGGTTTGAACCCAGGTCCTCTGGCACGCCAGTCCAGCACTCTACCGATCGAGCTAAAGGGTTAACCCACTAGCCAGAGCTAGTAGGAATGCCATATACCTAACTCTACCACATTTACAGTGCACCATGTTTTATCTTTTCAAAATAAGAGTTTCAAGATATCTAATATATAATGTACCTGATATTTTTCCGGTGTGTCATACCGAGAAAAACAGACCTCAAACAGACCCAACACTAGGTAGGTAAGACTGAACCTCTGTAACACGCCAGGTATACGGATCGTCTTCAGATTCACAGCTGTAAACAAATAAATGTTAAGGTGGCTCAATACACCTTGAAAAAGTTTCTCAAATCCACAGAAAATTACTTGATAATCAGCATTAGATTGCATGAATAAGATGCATATTACCTAAATTAGTATATTAGTCATTTAGGGAATAAACAATGCAATTTTGAATGAAATTCTTTATCTTAAGAATTTAAATCAGTTACTCATTTTTAACAAAGCATTTAAAATCGTCATCTTGTGACGTAGTGTCTTATGAAGTATACGTATGCTTTGATGAAGAAGATAGTTCACTAGTACTACAATTCGTGTAAGGAAAACTTGAATCTTCATCTTCATACAGAAGATTGAAATTGGGGACTTAATGTTGGGGAAATTGTTGAATAGAGTTTACCGTGTGTTCTAGAGTACGCGTAGTAAAATTATAAATTATACAAAAGACTGACCCGTATATAGGACAAGTAGCATGACTCCAACTTAAAATAAGATTATTCTCTTTAAATGTTATTTAATAAATATTTTACACGTTCTACATATATAATTGATTGAATATAAAGTGAAAAGATGTATATAAATCGTGGCAATACGTTCATAAAACTCAACTTGTTTAATACTGGTGGCCAGTGTTGTAGCATAGCTATTCTTTTTTCTTCTGGGTTTAACTGAGTAAAAAAAAATCTAATAAGGACTTTTAAAATCGGTATAGAAGGGTTAATTAATTTCTTAAAATTAATTAAAGTCTCCACTATACTCACGTCCCCAGTTGGTGTTGAGGACAATCCCAATAAAGAATAGAAGAATGGCCCGTCTCAGGACCTTATACAGCATCCTATATCTGGGAGTACCCCGCTTCATCATCCCACGAAACGAGTAGTTCATTGCCGTGCCCATGATAAAGATGAACCTACCAATTAGAAAAATAAACTACTAGAAGATACTTTCTCTATCTGAATCAGTACACGAAAGAACTATAATAATTAAATAGTGGTGCAAAGAATGAAAGTACAATAATATACACATGACGTTTGAGCAATATAATGTTTTAAGCAAATTACAAAGGTGATCATTTTTTAATATGGAGTGTTTTACTAACGTTACATATTTGACTATTTGGCTTTATGTAATTATATCATAAAAAAAACCCATTTGAAATGTAATATGCATATAAATGATAAAAACAGATAAAACTACTCTTGTCTTCAGGGGCCATTGCTATAGCAATTTAATTAATTTTATACAATATTGTTGATGTACTCGATCCAGCGTCTCTCTGAATAATTAGGAAATAAATATATGTTTGCACTAGATTTAAAAGACTAATCTAAATATGTTACCATGGAAACACGAGGTCGGCGACAGTGATGCCATTCCAGGGAGGATGATCAAAGAACCAGTACCCCCCGCCTCCGTAATTAACGAAAACCATGATCATCAGACTCAACCTATCGAAACAAAATCCTGTAGCTGAAAATTGGTATACCAATGATATCAATCCCGTCATTCAAAATTCAAATTCAATCAATATATCTTTACAAACACGTTAAGGTGGAATAACACATCATCACAAAATGGGTGACCGCTGATCGAAACTACAATTCGTTTTATTAAAACGATTTTGTGGACAGAACCATTTAGCTTACTCCATAGCCGAGTGGATAAAGTGTCGGACTTGTGATTCTTACATCCCGAGTTCGAATCCCGCAGGAGTTTTTGTTTTTATTTATTGGAATAATTATTTAAGATATTCATTTTTTATCCCCAAACTGCAAATTTTTCGCTTATTTGACATTTGTACAGTTTATATATCATATTTTTCATTATCAAAAATTCCAGGTGTGTTATTCCACTTTAAGCGGGCTTGGTGTTCGTGGCCATTTATAGACTCTATCGATTTCCTGTAGAATAAGAGCTCTGTATGAAAATATAGAAAAATATCCAAACTTCAAAGGTAAAATACATGGATTTTTCTTAATACATGTATTAGTTAATAGCTATAGAAACTATTTCTAAGATTTTAGGCAGACGTAATGGTCAATTTGTTGGCCATCCAGCCTTCTTGAAATAAGCTAAATCAATTTATGAAGAAAAATCATTACAAATATATATTCTTAATTTGAACGCTTTGAACATATATTTTTTATATGAATACAGTGATTTACCCTCTGAAAGTATCTAGTGATTTCAGCCTTTCCCGCTTGTTGTGGGTAGAATACTGTTGTGGAGAGTTGTTCCTGTCATGCGCAGTTCCACTGTCTTCGCTGATATCTGAAAACCCGTTCTGTGTAGGTCGAAGACTCTGGAACACGTGGAAAGTTTAATTATACTGGAATTCGTAAGAAATTTTTAATTACAGTAAAATAAATTTTAATACACTGTACTGCTATCGGCTGAATGGCATACTAATATTTTAAATATTTTTTGCGTCATTTTCTTGGATTAAGTAATTAAAAGTTGATAGTTTAAAAAAGATGTCCTTTTAACAGCAAATGTCTTGAATATGTACTGCTTATCATCTTAACATGCACTGTAACAACAGAGAGAGAGAGAGAGAGAGAGAGAGAGAGAGAGAGAGAGAGAGACAGACAGACAGACAGACAGACAGACATTTCGTGGATCATATCTAGGAGATGAATGAGTACGTACAAGCTAACTGGGTTTTTTTTTAACTTTTAACACTATTATAAAATATGTATTTTTGATAATGAAACTAAATATCAACCTTCATGCGTAGATTCCTTGGAGCGTTCTCCGGGTCTGTGATGTTCACAGACTGGGATTTGTTGTATTTTCTTTAAAATAAAATATTGTCTAGATCTTATTTAATCATCAGTAATGAAAAGATAATTTTTAGATAAACTCAGATATTTTTTGTTTTCAAATCATATTTTCTAAGTCAATGTCCTTCGTAGTTCTTTACAGAAAACTCTATTCATTCAGAAATGAAATTGTAAATATAAGAATGTGATTGGTTAAACTGACCTGTCCAGTCTGACCACCATATCTCCGATGACCCATATAATGAGTAGTCCGCCAAACACATACAAAATGGCTGAAAACAAAAACATTGGAGTTCTTACCATTTATCTTCTAATTTAAATACAAAAACCATTATTATAATCACTATCTCCATAAACGCTACTTTTGAACATCATCATCATCATCATCTTCATCGTCATCATCATCATCATCACTATTGGTTATTTGAAAAATCCATTCAAAGGGATATAGTTGTTACCTTATTCCAATATATAGTTACATGAGTTAAGATTTTAATTTTTTTTTTACAATTTATAGGACAAAAGTTGATACTCTGCAGCTTCAGGGGAAAAATATAATGAATTTAAGAAATAAGTCGCTCACGCATTTCCGCCGGAAGTGGGTCGTTCGTTTGTAGAAGCTTGCAATCATGGTGGATGAATTCTTGGTTTGAAACAAACACCCAGTAGTCGCCAGATTCTGTGAATTTCTTGTGGAATCTGAAAGTACATGATTGTAGAAATCCATTACAACATTTCATAACTATATTGATACTACAATTTCTTCGATGCACAATGATAGTCTCCTTAAAGACAATGATAAAATCTTTGCATAAAAAGAGGTTTAATTTATTTGGTCATTGTCAATTTAACAAACATAAGGCTGGATGGATGGCTATGATCATATTCAAACAAAGTCAATATTCATAAGAAGAAGAGGTCTGAACCAAGATTTAAAAAAAAATTAAAGGTAAAAAATTTGAATTTTTTCTTAACAGTTTGTTAGTTTATGGGTGACGGAATGGTACCAAAAAGTCAAGGATGATGTGATGGGTTGCCTATTTAGCCTCCTTAATGAGTATTTTCACTTTGTTCGTCTTTGTTGTTCCTTCTTTTTCTTTTTGTTTATTCCTTTTTTATACTACGACAGTGTCCGTTATGTATCTGCGACTAGTAAGACTTGTATTAGTCTAAGAGATTCTTTAAGATAAACATCAATACGTTACCTACGTAACGCAATACTTACGTGCAGAATGTCTCATCAAGAGTCCCCGTAAGGTCGTTCTCTTTGAGGTAAATAGTCGTCCCATATGTCGTGTTTACTTTCAGCGTGTAAATACTAAACCTTGGGATGATGTCAACAAAAACTGGATCACACTGGAAATAGAAAGTTATTTAAGATTAATGGAGAAATTAAAATTACAATAAACATAAAACGTTGACATTTCAATGATCATTACTGAGTAATTTGATAATAAAAGAGCATATATGTCATATAATTCAAATATCTTTTAATCTAAAGGATAAAACTTTGTCATTTTGGGCATCAGGAAGACATTATAAATAATTATGCTATTCAGTGCTTTATATAGAATTTTGAACAGTTATAATTCAGCGCTTGCAGTTATCTTTTTTGTTCTGTGTTTTAGTGGGAGTCATTTAAATAGATGTGTTATTTAATTTCTAGTTCTTTCATGCACATAAAAGAACCAACAGTTGAATAACACTATGATGGCATATTTATAGAGGATAATGATGTATATATGCAAGATAATTATGTTGACATGCAAGATAATTATGTTGATATGCAAGTTACAAATCTTTTAAGTAAATCTGATTTTTGATGCAGTTGAATCACTTAATATCGCCTGTATCTGACATCACAGATGTAAGATGAAACATGATTATGTCAACATGCGACTTGTTTATGTCAGCATGCGAGTTAATTATGTAAACATGCGACTTATCTATGTAAAAATGCAAATTAATTATGTTTACATGCGAGGTATTTATGTCAACATGCAAGATAATAATGTTAACATGCGAGATAATCATGACATGCAAGATTTTTATGTCAACATGCAAGTTATCATGTATGTTAACATAATTAACTCGCATGTTGACATGCATCAGTCGCATGTCAGCATAACTATCTCGCATGTTGACATAAATATCTTGCAAGTTAACATAATTAAATTGCATGGTTACATAAATAAGTCGCATGTCAACATTAATAAGACGCATGTCTACATAATTAACCGGCGTGTTGACATAAATAAGTCTCATGTCAACATAAATAAGTCGCATGTCTACATAATTAAGTGGAATGTTGACATAAATAAGTCGCATGTTGTCATAATTGTGTTGCATCTTTGATGTCAGATACAGGCATTAGTAAGTGATTTTACCAATATATTAATCAAACTCCCTAAATAGATTTGTAACTTGCATGCCAACATAATTATCTTGCATGTAGACATAATCATCTTGCATGTTGACATAATCATCTTGCATGTTTACATATATTATCTTGCATGTAGGGGGCAGAAATATGCCACGTTGTATAATACATAAAAAGGAGCTGAATGCTGTAAAAGTATTACCTTCCAGCACTGATCATTTAGAGAGAACAACAGGATGTTAAAGTTAACACTAGAGTTGATCGTCAGCCATGCTTCGTCCAGCCTGAGTTCCGGTTTTCTTCGAACACTCCCTTCCTTACTATTATACTCCTTTGCGAATTCTAGATCCGATATTCCAAATGTCCTAGCAACTAAACCTACAAAAGTTCAAAGTTGAGAGATGAAAAACTTAACAAACTGTTTAATCTAAAGGCATAACTGATTTTTACTTAATTTTGATGCACTGTGACTGTATTATAGAGCAACAAATAATGGAACATTTCCCTTTCATTAAACCCCTTTCACAATTGGCGCACGAGCATTCGTGCGACCGATAAATTTAGATATGAATCGTAAACTGTTGCCGAAATAATCACATTTGAAATAAGTATTCGTACGAAATTGCACGATCTAACCGATCATATTTTGTGTAATCATATGTTGCTTGATATCATAAAACGTTTATTGCATTAATGTTCAGGGAATATGAAGATTCATTCCCCAGAAAAAACAAATTTCTCTTGGGCGAAGCCGTCGGGAAATATGAGGAAATAAATCTTTATACATGTATTTCTCTCACCATCATGCAATAAATGTATATTGTAAATTTTGTTCCGAAACAGAGATACTTATACAGGGTATACATACTAGTAGCAAAGCATGGCATATTTAGGCTGATAAGTCGTGCAATGATAATAAAACGTTGCAAGATTACATGATACACATTGAGCAACAGTCTCACGGTCGCAAAACAGACGCATAAACACCAGCGATTTATCTTACGATCGTTATAAATCGTGCATCACTCTTGCGAGTACACAAAACGTTGTAAAACGTTCGTACTAATGTTCGTGCGTTGCACTGCAATGATTTGGATCGCGTTTGTCGCTTCTGAATAGTTTGCATGTCCACTATTCAGGGGAGACTTGATGCGACCAGTAAAACGTATGCAACGAATGCGAGAGCTCGTGCAACGTATGCGAGAGCTCGTGCGAAGCTCAAAAATTTCGATCACAAAGTGGTGTAAAGTGGTCGTGCGCCAATTGTGAAAGGGGCTTTATATGATTTCTCGAAAGCATACTCTTTTTATTCTTTCATTTTGAAATGGATACAATGAAAAAGTAGAAATCTAGTTCAATAACTAAGGAGGAAAAAGAGAGAGAGCTTTTATTTTTTCTGTTGGTAAAGTATATTAATTAGCCACTAAAAGGTGACTTGATGATGAATTATTAGTTTTTGATATCAAAGACAATCCCATATACATGTATCATTATCATTATTCGGTCCCATTTATCATCTTATGCAAAGCGAAACATATTTTTGACAAAGGGGTCATCAAAATATCTTGAAAGCAAACTGAAATAACGAAGGTGCATACTGGGAATTCATGTGCAGATTCAAGAGGTGAAGGGCGTTTGCTTGCGACTCTGTTGTCGCCCTGTCCCCCCGGAGGCTAGATTAGTTACAGACGCTCGTTTATATGGGGACATTTAGACACTGTAATTAAACATGTAAGAACAAAGAGATGAACGATGATGAATAAAGCGTTCATGAGAGAGAGAGAGAAAGAGAGAGAGAGAAGGACAGACAGACAGACAGAGACAGAGAGAGATGTTTGAAGGTAGAATTTAAACTCAAACCCAATATATCCTAAAATTAATTGATAGAGTGGTGATGGTACATGTATTTGGAAAGACATGTGTGGTATTATTGCTGTGCTCTCTCTCTCTCTCTCTCTCTCTCTCTCTCTCTCTCTCTCTCTCTCTCTCTCTCTCTCTCTCTCTCACCCATACATTGAGTCATTCACTAAACAGCCCCACCAGTTTAAGCATGTTTTACCGATGAATAAACCTACATTCCTATTTAGACCCATTTCGATTTAACATTTCTCTAGCAACGCTTCCATTTTTCGGATGAACAAGAACAAAAATATCAAGATGTTTTGGTATCCTCTTTAAGCGAGTTTGGATGTAAAGATAATCAGAAGGACGCCACAGAATATATGTCACACAATTAAAAATGAATAAATTTAAACATAATTACAAAAACATTTAGAGTTAATCTATTTGTCAACAGTGCCGTATTAATATATCTAGCGTAAACGTTTTCATTTGTATACTAGGTAATTTGTGTAGAAACTGAGAAAAAGATTTGCTAAGTGTGCATGCATTCACAATAATGTATTTATCATAAATTCTCTTTTTCGTGTGTAGGAAAGGGTCGGCGATTCGATCGCAAATCTCCCTCCCCATACTGACCCTAATTCTGCATCAATTCTATTTCCCCCAGTTTCATGCCTCTTGCTTCGACTCTGTTTTTAAACGTGTGTATTACTGACCATGCGTTTGTCAACATGTGTAAGAAAGGAATTGCAAATTCCTATTCTTACCAGATATATACATGTACATTTTGAATCGATGTCGGAATAGGAAAACTGGAGGAATTGGGCTTAAGTGTTTCCCTCCTTATCTAAAAAGGGGGGGGGGATGGTAGTGAATTATTGAGTTGGTTGAATATTTTGAAACATATACCCCTGACCTTCGGAATCATTCTAAACATTTCTCAAGCAAGATAACTGAACACTACACTAGTTCATAATTATTAAATGACAATAATTTATCGGAGAGAGAGAGAGAGAGAGAGAGAGAGAGAGAGAGAGAGAGAGAGAGAGAGAGAAAGAGAGAGAGATTTAAGTGTCAGTGCAAATCCCTCCGAATTCCCATTTTCTATACTTTTGATACAAGACACACCATCTTCCTCTCTTTGTATTTTTTCCCAACTATTTTGTCGTTAAACTAATAAAACACGTTATGAAGGAATTTACTCTGCATTTATAATCATTATGGTAATTTGTATTTTAATGCATTCGTGTGGGCTGTTTTCTTTCTCATTCCTTGCTAAATCGTCTAATAACATACGCGACATTATAATTGCAAATTATTTTTAGATTGGCAATGCATATATTAGTTCTATGGAACAATTCATAATTATCAAGCACAAACAAAAATTATACATTTCATATGTATATATTTGCAAAGCAGCCCTCTCTTTCCCTTTGCACGACATGCGTTGACGAATATGAAGAACACTGATATATGGATTGACTGCTGCTTAATCTAATTATGTTTACTGTCACAATAACATATGATCAAATCAGCTCCAAATGTATGTAATTTCATAAAAATGGCATCATATCTGCATTGTATTGAAACAAGAATTTCTGGAATATTTAGATCGATATCACAAAAAGACTGCTATTTAAATACTCTCCGTAACTTTGCAGTTTGAATAGTTAATTGAACCTAAATTTGACATGCAATCGTAAGAATAAGCCATGCATGAACTTTACATGTTGAAGACGTCGAGAAAAAAATTGTTATACGCGTTAAGCTATACACAGATTTTACCTACCTAGAACGACCAAGAACATTCGTAAATCCATTGTTTCAGAAAAAATGCTTCTTGAAAGTTCAAAACTTTGTTTACATTACATTGTACAGCCGTTTAAAGCGCACCTCTGATCGTTACCGGTCTTGGCAAGGGAGAGATTTACGCCTGTGGTCGGTATTAGAAAAATGCATACCGTGGCGAAGTTGTGTTGTGACAGTTGAACGAATTAATCGTTATCTCATATATAGGTAGTTTAGGGGCGATTTAATACGGGGGTATGTAGGGAACCATTTATCACCCAGCTCGTTCTTCTGCCCCGCGATTGTCGAGATTTCTCGGAACCCGTAAGGACAAGAAAAGTCTCGATATTTATCTGTCTGACTTTTCCGAGGGAAAATAAAGTCAGAAAGAATTAAGAATACATGGCTTTTAAGATACTTAATTCTATTAAAGATGATATAATTTGTGGAGAGAGAGAGAGAGAGAGAGAGAGAGAGAGAGAGAGAGAGAGAGAAAGAGAGAGAGAGAAAGAGAGAGAGAGAGAAAATATAAAAAAGAGAAAGGAGAATAAACCACACATTATAGATTAGATTTAAATATTACAAAACAGGTTCTAACATATGACAATGAAGCAGTGTAAACAATCGTTGAATCATCCCTGCAAGTGATTTATTCCATCAAATCGTCTCGCCCCCCCCCCCCATATGGAATTTATTGACCACTATCTATCTATCTATCTATCTATCTATCTATCTAGCTAGCTAGCTAGCTAGCTAGCTATCTATAACTTGGGTAAAAACTTATTGAACTTAAGATTAATTTCAGTAATACATGAAGTTCAACTTAGAATTTGAATGTGTTAAATATCTATTTGAAATTTTAATGTGTGATATTTCTCTGCTATTTATTTTACCATTTATTATTATTTTTTTTTTTTTGAAAAAATCGTTTTAATTTTCATCAAAGTCAATACCAAGAGATTACAATGAAGCAAAGTTAAAGTGATGAAGCACTGCTAGATTTCTCAAAAATTAATAATGTGTGTAATCATTATATGAAGAAAATTAGACATAATGATTTGAAAAACCCAAAATTTTACCATCGCAGCATAATATCAAAAATATTAAATACATATGAAAATAATATATAGCTATATACAATGTCAAATCATCTTACAAAACATAGTGAAGCGCTGCTTTTTCAGTTCAGAATAACACTTTGCTGTATAGATTTGCAACAAGAATTGTTTTTATCAGCAAGAGTTATCTTTCTTTATCATGAACTATTGAAGGTTTTACATCCAGTATATGATAAATTACCATAGTTTCTAATTTTTCAGAAAATGTTTTCTGTTTTTTTAAATTTGGATAAGATAATAGTCAATGATTCCATCAATGTTTCCATATGTTTTAGAATGCTACAGATGTAAACCAAAGCAATTTGTTATAACACAAAAAGGCGATCAAATGAATGATCTTCCAGTAATTTGCATAATTTCAATATAGGAAATATATCAACTTGAATAAAATCTTAATTTTGTTTTCCCATATCTGATCTTTCAAAATAAAAAAAACCATGATTTAACTTTAAACATTTAAAATGTTATAAAGTTCAAATGGTGACGATTAAGTCTAGAGTTTCAGAGTTGTTTTAGAATGTTTTTCCCAATTATAATCAATTTACCTTAGTGAACGAGCTACATGTATTAAGAGATAAATAAACATTTTCAATCTAAAGATTTTCTGGCCAAAACATCAAACACGTATTGGTCATGTAATGTTCTAGTACATATAATTTAGTTATTTTTGATAAAAAAAACAACAACAACAATGCATTGGGGGATGGGTGAACAGGGGAAGGGATATAGATATTACAATGTAACTCATAAAAATTTGATCAATTTGATTAGTTTCTTATAATTTTTTGTAAAACTGTTCTAAATTTTTGCCCCCCCCCCCCTCTGTTAAAAGTTGGGGTTCAATTCGTTCCGTTCAAATTTCATCTTTCAATATTTGAATTTAAATAAATGTCGCCTTTTTCCGGCTTAAAATGGGGCCGAGTACCGTCTCCCTTGTTGTTACATGCCTTGATAATTGTGAGTTATTAGAAAGAAAGTTGGAACATTTTCTACAGAAGTTATCTCTCTTATCAGAGGAATAATTGTTATTTCGGACGAGTTTTAAAGACTGGATACATTGTAGATGGTACATGTGATGGCTTATAATAAGCGAAACCTCCCGTTTGATCTTTGATATAATTTTGATATTTACGTTGTCATTATCAGAGATTGATTTTCAAATAAATATGTAATTTTACCAGAATAAATAATACAAACGTGTGTGGTGATAATACAATAAAATTACTCCATAAATATGTATTTTTTTCCTTCTTCATTAGATCAACGTTTTCAAAAAAAATAACAAAAATGACATAGCTTTGTAAGAAGAGTAAAAAAAATTAGACATCCTTAAATCGGGTTCATGTCAGCTGATATTAAATGAACAAGCGACTTTTATATGTGTAATTGTCTCTTTAGGGTTCACACGTTAAATAGCCCTTCCAAAGGAATTGCAGTAGAGTGTGGGATTTTAAAACGTACTTTACGGTTCATGAAACATCAAGACTGTACTTTAAGAATAACTTCGTTGATCTATGTCCTTGATATTTCAAATTCTTTTGACTTTGAGTTAAAAATTAACGCGTCATTGAAAAAAAATAAATATATTTTGCTCATTTGATTAGAATATGTTCTTTTAGGAAGCAAACAAGAATAGACTTAGGTGCATGGTACTTCCATCGAATAAACTGAAAATGCTTGATGCCCGCTTTTCAAAAACGTTTTTGAATATATAGAAAAGTGCATGTAATCATATTAAAAGTTTTAACTGAGTTTTGCATATTAGTTTGTTTTTTTAATTACGTATACTAAATATGTTTGAAACCGGATATGGCCTGGTATAAAATGTTTCACAATAATTTGAAGTTTGTTTGATTAATCAATCAGCACTAGAAAAGTTCAATTTTAAATGGCTGTTCCTAAACACGATTTTAAATAATATTAATGTTTTATTTTAGAAAATTAAATGATATGATTCTAAAAGATATGATAATTTACCTTGACTACTGTTGTTAATGGTAAGCTATAAACACATAAGCAAACATGCACATTTTATGTATTATTCATAAAGTTTGATATTTCTATTAAAAAGCAATTTTAATCATCTCTGATACCATGTGACATGTATGAATCAACGAAAATGGGATATTTCAGGCGCGGGGGGGGGGGGGGGGGGACATTAAAACGTAAAGATAAATAACCCTATTCCAATAATTTTTAGCTCACCTGGCGCAGATTTAACAAAAAAAAAACTTAAGTCAAATCTCAGACTTAAGTCTGAGTTTTTTCTCAAATATTTGAGCTTTTTTCTCAAATTTGAGAATACTCAAATCTTTGCATTTCACCAAAAAATCTTATTTGTGTTTTTTACTAAATTTGAGAAAAAACTTAAGTTACCTCCACAGCAGACTTAGTCAAATCTCAAATATGAATATGTCATCATCATCATTAATACAGTATTATATTGTCTGTAATGTTCATTTCTTAGGTCTATTCCACTCAATAATAAGCGCATATGCAATATTTCATGCAGGTTTGAAAAATAGTTTTTTCATTAAAAAATAATAATTTTGGCGGAGTTATCTCCCTTGACAAAAATGTAAACAAAGGGAACTAATTCATTTGTTTGTGTTAAATGGAATAACTGTGTAGTGATTCTACTTTCTAATGATTTTAAGGTAACGATAATGTATTTAATGTGGTCTTTTGTTTGCTATTTAATATATAAGATCATGTATATATGTTATCTATACAATGTACTTAGCATAACAAAGTGTTCATTTCATGACTGATTAAAATTTTATGACTTTTGTTAACTTAATCCGATTTTCCTCTGTTGAAAACATAAGCAGACGATTGTTTTTATTAAGAATAAATAAAAACAAAACAGGAGAAGTGATACGGAGCCACTTGTGACAATGAAAATTCTTGACTCAGCTAAGTAGAAAATTCAACTCAGCTGAGAAATGACTAAGTTTGATTTGTGAAATGCAGTTTGAAAAAATCTCAGCTGAGTAAATTCTCAGGATTTGAGATTAAACTTAGGTAAAAACTTCAGGTTTTTTTTGTAAAATCGGAGTCTGAGCTGAAAGCTCAAGTGAGCTATTCTAATCACATTTTGTCCGTCGTCCGCCTGTCCGTCCGTCTGTCTGTCCGTCCCTAAACTTTTTTACATTTTGAACCTCTTCTTTAAAACCGCTTGGCCAATTTCAACCAAATTACTGAGCCAAATACAACGCAATTTAGCATAAATCATCCTTATGGGAAGGAAAATATAAATTGCAAAAATTAAGGGCTAATTCTGTTTCAAATTTAAGTAGTTTACGAAAATAATAATAAGACAGAGAGAATGGGGGTCAATCAGTTTAACTTCGGGCTCGATATGTCATATGTCATATATCGAAAACCAGAGGTAGAAGCAGACATCTTGAAGTTGAACGGAAATGGATTTAATTTGGTTATTCTGCAACAGTTTATGTGCAAAGGGAATATTTGAAACATCCAAAATATATTTGTGCCGTTTATGTGAAGTAAATTGAGCTTAATACAGTAAAACACGGTTATAACAAAGCACCAGGGACGGGCGATTTTGCTTCGTTATAAGCATAATTCGTTATATCCGTCAAGTTTACAACATGTAATATAGTCACAGGGGAATGAAAGTCACTTCGCTATATTTGCATTTCCATTGTTCTTTCCCACTGTTAGCCCATAAGGAGGAGCTGCAATTATTTCTCTATAATCGCAATTGCTCTGTCAGTATACTATGACGTCATAAAGGTGTAACGTTATATATACTTTTCCATGACGTTATAGATTTAAACCACTATACGATACATCATGTGTTTTTCTCCAACTCCATTAAAATTGACGTATTTACATGTAATATTTATCTTGTATTTTCTTTGATGAACAGAATAGATAGCAAATTTTCAATCAAAATTTACACGTATCGTTTCAAGTTTATCCAAGCAAATGTGATATTATGGAAACGTAAACTTAGCCTCCCGTGATTAAGCGTGAATGTAATGCGCATGCGCAAGATTGTAAAATCCAAAAAATCCAGATAAGTTCCGAAGTTTTAAAGGAATTTTCGTTGATTATTAATTAGCGAAGCTTGATTTAAAAATAGAATAAAAACAAATTGGTAACCTCAAGTACTCCATGATATTTTAAATATAGAAAACAAAAGACAGTACTCTTCCGATTTCTCGGTACTAAAGCCCAAAAATTCGAGTCTATTATTTTAATATAGTAGTATAGATATTGCATATGATCTTAAATTTGGTAAAAATGGTATTCAATAAAGGTAAATATGTCCAAGATTAAGTATATGCAAAAATAAGTGTAAAATTCGGATATTCATTTTTGGTTAATCTACCGAAGGGCCACATGGCACAGTATCCTTTGAACGCCCACATAAAGCCAGTGATGCTCAGGTGAGCGATGTGGCTATTGGGCCTCTTGTTTCCAAATCTGTTAACAATGAGAACTCTGGCGCCAACAAATGCATTTTCCATTTTTTTTATCGCACGTAAGAGGAAGCACATATAAAATAGTAGTGTTTTAAATAGCAAATTGTAACTGCAGCTATCACCGATTTGTTAGTTACATTAAAGCTATCTTTTTCGATATCACGTAAAATACATGTATCCAAATGTATATTATGTTAAATACTAAAATCTGATTAGTTTAGATGCAGTTTATAATCCATTTTATCACAGCAACACATTTGGCAACGGACAACACAAAGAATTGTTACATGCGCGTAAATTATGCGTACGGTTTGCAGTGAGGTCACGTCAAACAATGTAGTAAAGATTTCTTTAAAATTGAGACATTTAGTATAATAAAATAAATAGTGCCAGTTTTTTTTTGTTTTTTGTTTTTTGTTTTTTGTTTTTTTTTGGGGGGGGGGGGTTAAAATTGAAACCCCCCAAAACCATTGTAAACCGACGCGAAACTGTTACCCTCCCAAACCGGCACTATTTATATTGTCTGCGACGACTACCAACACCAACACTGAAAAAATTCAAGAATGATTCTAATTGTTTTATTTAAATGTTCCGGTTATAAAACGGTTTACAAATGTTTAAATGTTCACATTTACATTGTATATACATGTGTATACCATTTATAATCTTTTAAAGGACTATTGAATATAATATTAAATCAAAATACAAAATATAAAAAACATATGCTTTTCAGGTTCTCTTTTACAACCAATGTTCAGAAAATACACACATTTAATACAGTGACGAATTTGATACATAATTTTGGAACTATTTAGCCCATTATTACAGCAGATTTTAATATAATTATGATACATCATTTGAGCTTCAGTTTTTCCTGTTGACTATTTCCCCATCAAACCACTACCATATCCGTCATTGCCGTCGCTTGTGTCTTCGTTTGAGTTCCCAGATCCTTCACTGCTTTTGTCCCCAGAACCTTCGTTGCTTCCGTCCTTGGTATTGGAACCCTCTTCACTATCTCCTTGTCCACACCCATTGTTGCAGCAGTTACACGAGCAGCAATTGCAACCATGGTTACCAGATCCATGTCCGTGCTGATTCGATTCGTGGCTTTCTTTGCTATCGCTATCACCATCGCTATCTTCGTCGCTGTCATTACTATCTTCTTTGACTTTTTTGGATCTTTTGTGACGATGACTGTCGTGGTCAAAGTAGTACGGTTTGACAGCAGGTAATTGGTCTACATTGCGTTTTCTTCGTAGAACGATTTCAAAGTCACCATCACCAGCGTCTCTAACCGTACGTAAAACATCTACAATTGACAATTTCTTAGCAGACGTCAAGGCTAGAAACGTCAATACTAGCAAGGCTACAATGGTCTTCATCATTAATGAAAAATGCAAGAGCACAGTATATGAAGAAGTTACTAGTTAAATTCCAGTGAATGTTCTTTCTTTGCCATCATTTATATAGAAGGAAACCCCCTGAAGAAACGCCTCTTAATTTTAATTTTGAAGCGGCGCCCCTAAAAAAAAAAAATATTGCATAATGTGGTTGTCTATGGGTGTGTCACAGATTAGGTGCTTTCATATAGTAAACTACAGACCATATAGCGTTAATATCTTTAAACTGTTGTAATTATTTTATTATCAGTACAAGAATAATGTACATGTTTTTTGAAGCTCAAACACTATTCACAGAACATGTATTACTGAACTTGAAAGTCATCTCGGCGTCTAATTTGGCCATGATTTGGCATAAATATTGTATTTATTCGTCTATATTAAAAGATTTTTAATCGGCAATTGTAATCCAACACCAGTTTTTTAATACAATTTTTACCTCTCAAAAAGCTATTTTTGGTTAAATATTGTAAAATTTCAAAAATCTAAACCAGTGAAAGTATTTCAATAATTATGTACTTTATTCTCCATTAATATCTATGGATGTCCCATACCACCTTAAATAATATGTTTAAAGCAAATCAGCATATTACTATAAGACTTGAAGATAAATGACCGGACAGATAGAATCATTTTACAATGACATCACTTACAATTGAATTATTTCAAATATTTCAGAAATTGGGTTTTCTTTGTGTTATAGCTTGACAAAAACTCTGACCACTTTCACAAAACATGATATCTATTTATCTTATTCGTTTAACATAATGTTTTTCGTATCTTTTCAAATTTGTCATAATCAATACATGTATATATTGACATTGTTTTGTTCGTCAAATTCTTTGAATATGATATTCAAGACTCTATTTATGAAGAATAAAGCATAACAAAGCAATATTAATGATGTCATAATATCAAAGAACAATAAAAAGTAATTTTGATTCCTGGTTTTTGTTTTGACTGGATGCATTGATAGCAGAAAGCGGAAATATGCTTAATCTAATAGATATGTGGAACGTGATATTAGGTTTTTTTTTCCTTTTTTCAAACCTCTTCTTAACATATCACAAATATGTAGAAACATTAATGTTTTATTTTTAAATCTAATCAAGCAATTGCTAGCAAATTGTCGTGGGACAATGATTAAAGACTTTTGATAAATTCAAGAAATTCTTTTTTTCTGCACTTTTTTTTTAATCATGAAAAATTGTACTTTTTGCAACATTTTTTTTTTAATTTCAACATTATATAAAAGTTTAAGCTACGTGTAATTCTCGGACAGCTTTAAAAAAATTATTATCACTTCGATCTAGTTAAACGCTTAAGAACGTTTTGGTACATGAAATAAGATGTACCTTGGCCCAGAAGTTTAAATAATATATACTCGTGCAACCTTGTATGATAGCGATCGATGCAAATAAGTCTGATCATCTATATGAACGATATTCATAATTTTAGTCATATATTCTTTTAAAAAAATTCAAACAAAATAATCAAGGAAATAATGAAAAGAAACATGCAGACTGTCTTAAATGATAGCAATGTTATCAGTTAGTGTTAAATAGATATGCGCAATTTTACCACTTAAATGATCTTTCTTTATGCATGAAATTCAAAATTCAAATTAAATGAGACTCTACAAGAAATGCAGTCGTTTGTGGGATAATAGCATGCATTTTACAATATATCAAACACAGGAAATGTACGATTAAGATATGATGAATGTCCTTAAACTTACAAAAACTTTTGAAATAGAAATACACGAGTCATTGATTTTTTTTTGTAATGTTGTAAAGAAATACCACCCAAATGAGATATTATACCAAACAATCATGTGTTAACTGAAAGATCTGGAAAATGACTACATGTAAACAGCAGAACATTGTCATTTATTTACATTTTAGTGAGCATTTAGTATGCTTTTACAGTACCCGCAACGTTATTTTTTACAATCCTATCCTATCGTATCGTGTATCAATCCTATCGTATCGTGCGTGTTTACTGTTCTAACGTGCGTTAATCCTATTCTATCGTGCGTGTATACTGTTCTATCGTGCGTTAATCCTATTCTATCGTGCGTGTATACTGTTCTATCGTGCGTTAATCCTATCCTATCGTGCGTTAATCCTGTCAGGTTTATCGTTCAATTTTCACAGTTTTCTCGTTTATCCTATCGTGTTCATCGTGTTGTGCCTTTTCATAAGCAAGTAAATTTATTTCAAAGTTGCAAGTCGTTCAGTACGCCGTATACGAAAATTTATCTAACAAGAATTGTTAAATCCTATCCAGCATTCTATTATGATACTAATTTCTTAATGTTTTAAATCAAAATTAACCATGTAAAACATGTAAATCATATCTGTTAGCATTGAAAATGAAAAAAATTATTTAAACTATCGAAGTTCTTAGAAGTAAGGTAACATATTTACCTGTATATCGAAGATATTAAATCAAATGCGGAGTGTTAACTAATCGTATTTATTTATTATTTGTAATATAATTCGTTTTAAATGCATCATTTTCTTACACAGAAAAGAAATGTAATTATAATAGATTTACTTAAACAAGAGTTGAATTTTTATAATTGAACCCGCTATTTCCTGTGTTATTTGATCTCGGGCTGAAAAATTCGCGGCGAACGGCTAGTATGTTCGGTAGTGAAAACAATGTTAACAATACAGAAAATTTATTGATTATTTAAGCTAAAAAAATTAGTGAAAAAATTAACTGGTCATTTTTATACATTCTATAAAGAATGCCTCGACAATTGTTACTAAAAGAAATTCCGCGTCAATCTTTATTCGTAAATGTTCAAATTCTGCAGTCAAAATCAGGGATATGAAGGTGACGATATTGAAGACAAAATACATAACGCTACTTAGCGGGTTGTGTTATTTTTTCTTCGATGACCTCAACCTCAGAACCAGTATGTATCATCAAAGGAAGTATTTTATTATTGACATTTAAATCTTTTTTAAACAAATTTATAAATTGATTGTAAAAAGTAAGAAAATTCACGAAATACTGTTAATTTACAACAGTGCGTTAGTTAAAAGAAACATTCAAATTGTCTCCAATGAGAGTTTGAGTCTGACATCATCTTTATTATCTCGTGGAGTACGTGATTTTTCTCAGGTCGCTGTAGTTTTGACCAAAACGGGGCGTGACGATTTCAGTTCTGCCAATTTCCCGTCAGTTTCAGTTGCTTTAAGTTTTGATCAATAGCACCCCTGCGAATGTTATTGTCATTCAAATTTTAGACCACGTGGTTTAATTTGACCCTTTTAGTTTCGCAGTAAAAATCGTACCTCGTGTATAAAGTCTATTTCACAGTATATATGTTCTAGTAGTCAAATCTAAAATCCAGAAATTTATTGATTTTAAACTTTATCTTCATCGATTGATGAATAAAATGTGTTCTAAAAATAAATGTGACTATACAAAAATTAGTTTTTGTCTGCTGTTGCAACAACTAACATGCTTAAAAAAGATCCCCTCTGAGGATTAATTTTCGATCCGCGCCTGACCTAGTAATAACATCAATAGTGAAACAGACTATACCATTTTATTCAGAATGTTCCTTGAAAATGGCTTGATATACTAAGTTTTAATGCAAAATAGACACCCATTATTTTTTTTAAAACATGGTATTGCACACCACAAGCATCAAACATGGCTATGATTTTATTAAGCAACCCAATGTTTATATTTTCAACCACTCTACACGTGTTTGAACACGAACGATAACTCTGTTCTGAATATTATCGTTTAATATAAATAACTGCTAGATGGTTAAATAAGACATACATCTTGAAAGCTTTTCCCGTTTTAACATAAATCAAAGTAGAATATGATATGAAAAACGACCAGTACTTACGTATTTTGAGAACATTATCCGAACACTTATACTTCCGCTCGAAATTTCACAGGAACTGAACAAATATCGGTGAAGTCTCGTGAACTTTCATTCGAGCACCTCTGGATTTATTACTTCCTTAGCAACGATAAAGAAAACATTCCGAACACATTCGCAGGGGTGAATAGATAAACTCGGCGTGTAGATTTCTGTCTGGCTGTTTCTATTGAGCTATGATTTAACTAAAACGTCTGTAAGAAATAGAGGGAACCATACTCGGTACATGTAAATATACCGGTATCTTCATCAAACTAACAAATTTGATTTTACATTATGTGACTTTTAATAACTACGATAAACAGAAAAGTGCATACAAGTTTTAAACGATCAAATAATATAATGTGACGTAGATGTGGAGACGAGGTACTGTAGACGTGTTATATTTTGAGTGTTCTATATTTGGCGGAAAATGACACTCAACAGGTTAGCTTGGATTTGAACTAGCGCATTCTTCGATGTATCTATCTTGATTAAGCGGAAGTGGCATTCCGCCAAAAACGCTAATTAGAATACACAGCCAAATGTAATACGTTTACAGTAACTATATGACTTAAAATAATCTTTTGATCTATAAAGTTAAAAAAATGTAGAAAAATGTCATACCAATTCATTCGTTGAGAAAAAAAAACCAACCATCTAAATTGTGAAATTTATATGATATATCCGTCCCTGGTGTTAAATTTGTATATGATCAACGGTTTTATTTCAATCAGCCATTTTGATAAAGAAGTCAAAAACTTTCAGAAAATATACACATTATATATATATATATAGGATCTCTCATGATTTGCGATGGTATATGATTTTTATCCAACGAGTTGTGTGTTTTCTATCCCCGAGCCTTGGCGAGGGGATAGAAAACACACAACGAGTTGGATAAAAATCATATACCATCGCAAATCATGAGAGATTCTTTTTATCACATGTTTACCAAGTATTTTGTTAATCCCAACTTTTTCTGTAAAAGTTGTGATTGTGAGCCGGACAACGCATTATTTACAACACGTCAACAACGTTACGCATGGAAAAAAAGTTCCTTGAAGTTTAACAAACAGACATTCATTTTCGAACATTCTTTTATGAATTCATGACAAATAACTGAAACAACATTAAATGTTTCAAATTTATATCTCAACGCCCCTCAATTAAATTAATTATTTACTTTTTCATTCTACGTCAAACATCCGTCTAACCTACGTAATGATTAACTATGACGTCACGTGGCGTAAGAACACACAGTGGAATATCAAAAATTTATCCCATGAGTGATATCCACCGTATATTGAGATAAACATGTGATAAAAATATATATAGCATGTTTAAAAGTATTACATTTTAAACATGTTCGAATAAAATGATACTATATATTTAAAAGCACAAGGCTATAGTTGGTATTCACTGATCATAGTTTTGGTTTGTTTGGTTACATGTATGCAGTCAATACAAAAGGTCTTTGAAATAGAAAAGAAATATGGTTGTTGAATTTCATGTATTTCTTCTCCGTTTTACCTTTATTTATGTAGGGGGAAAACCTAGAAGAAACGCCTTTTCACTTTATTATTACGCAATTTTATCTAGGTGTGTCTAGGATTAAGTGCTTTTCCATTGACAGCAAAAGATCATAGAGTTTTTACATAATTTTTTTTATTATTATGATAATCGCTTTCTTATTATCTATTGTAAACACTTGATGCATGTATTCTGATCAAACAGTTATTAGAAATAAGAACGTGACCTTTAATAACTGTCAGTTTGGGGTAAAATTTGATGATTATTTGGCTGTCACAAACCAACATATTAGAAACAAGCTTTTGAATTAGTTTTTGTACTCACGAAAAGGTGTGAAACCAGTGATAAAGATTTCATCTTATTTTACTTGTATGACGTCATTTATTAATGTACATGTGCACAATCCTTCTATATAACTTGAATAACAAAAAAAGCATTTTAGTTTGTGTTTAACTGTTAAAAAATGTAAGCTGTCTCTACCAAACAGTGTGGAATATATATATAGGTTATTTAAATGTTTTTGATATAATTTTTTTTTATAACAATTCAATTTTTTATGTCCCAGACACTATATCCCCGTCTTTATAAGTAAAATGCGTTTGTTGTAATATTAAGATTGTGTTTTATATTGAGAAAAAATATTTAACTACTAGAAATTAAAAAAAAAGTTTATAAACATAATTATATTTTTCTAAAACATTAGAGATATATAAACTCAACGTTTGTTTATCCTCGTTTCTTTCTTTTATTCCAGATACATGAAGTTTGTCTTAAATGTAATTTAGCAATTAAATGGCCACACATAAATAATAAAAAATTCAATGAACAACCATTCTGATCGTTTTACTTCTTCAGATCAATCATCAAATAAACATTGTTTTTGTTTTAAATTTCGACCTTACTTAAAAGAATTGAAAAATGTCACTTCATTAAATGTTTCCAAAAAGTAGTCAGAATGAAATATACTTTTATTTTCATTTTGTTTATAAAGTACAAACTAGTATGGTCAAAATACAAATAACTTTATGAATATAGCTAAATGGTTAATATCTAAAATCGAAAGGTATGGGTCTATACAGAATACGTAAAAAATAGATGACGACAATGTTTAATGTTAACAAGAGGAGATACATGCACAAATATAATGCTAGTCAGCTAGTGTAAAATGAATAAGCAATTTTTCACCCATAAAAAAATCTCTACAATTATCCTTGACGTTAAATATTTGGGTGTAAGATATGAGAAGTACTTTACAGTTCATCAACCATAGCCTTAACATTCCAAAAAACGATTGAAACGGAACCTACTTGTCATTGAAAAATATATTTTCTTAAAGTTTTCAAAAGAATATAAAGAGCTCTGATTCATGAAACCTAATACTTTCATCGTATAACTGATGTTGATGTCCAAGTGGCACAGTGGACAATGCACTCGCTTGTCATCGTTGCGACACGGGCTCGATCCTTGTGATCGACTGTGGTGGTATGTGACAGGGTATGGTTGTTGCCCGATTGGACAGATGGTTTTCACGGGGTACTCAGGCTTCCTCCCACATCAATGACACCATCGCGCTAACATCCGTGCCAACGAAAGAGATTGATATAAGTTATAGAACTTATTAATCAATAGTTGTTAAAAAAAAAAGGGTTAAGTTTTTTATCGCACAAATTAAACTAATTTGCATAATGTACTTTCTTCGAAGATGACGACGAAATGAGAAACCCAGTTATATCTTTGTAAAAATAATAATTTAAAAAACTATATAGATATTAGTAATTGAATCAAAATCATTTGCTGCACAATATGCCTGTAACGTTAATGATCCTAATTTCTTATTCAAAAAATTATATCATTGATTTTTGATGTCATATACGGCTATTGTTATGTACCTGTAAATAGGTGCAGTTTTTTTTTTAATTTGATGTTAGAGACTTCTTTTTTCATAAAAAGAAAAAAACCAAACAAACAAACAAACCTAGCTTGTTATATTAATTGATAATGTGAAATGGTCAAAACAGAACAAATTTAAATTATCATCGATTTTCTTGTGTTTACAGATTTAATTGTTTGAGGGGTAATAGAGAATACTGAAAATTATTAGAGTTATGTCATACAATTACTTTTTTTCATTAGAATCAATTTCGTGAACACTTTATGATATTCTCAAATTAGTTATTAAACTTAGGTAAAAGGGGTCATATGACGTTTAAACTCACTTTTTGCATTCTCTTCTCTCTTCATGTATCAATGATACACACAAAAAGTAGATTATGGTGGAAATATAAATGAATGTAATCTAGGTAATTAATGCAAATTAAAGGTTCTACGAGTGAAATTGTCATAAATGTAAGATGAGTGTCACTCTACTTAATTGTGCATGGCCTACTTAAATTAAAAAAAATTCATTTAGGAAGCGAAAATGTCATTTTTTTTAAATTTTCTTTTAGACTATATTAATAAAAATGTAATGTTGCTTTTAGATTGTCATTATCATTGTGATTAGATAATGTGTTTAAGTTATGAGTAATTTATTTATTAAAGCATTTTTTTTTAAATATTAGTTAAAGTTAATGCACAACTGTGTTTTTGTTACGATCCTCGCTCATCATTAAACAAAATTAACAATAATGATCAAACTTTGTAAAAAATAAAAGAAATGTCACCCAGTGTAAAATGAAAATGCACAATTTTGTTAGTCTTTTAGTTTGTTTATCAATCAAGGTTTCGTTCGACGACACTTCTAAAGACAGTGTTGTGCTTTGAACTATTCATATGTACTGTACAGTTCAGTAAACACAATAAACTGCACGCTAAGGATATGTTCATTGATAAATAACCTTGAAATTTCTGAAACATATAAGAAGAAGGAAAACAAATCTGTTTTAGTTCGTTTGATAAGAACAGTTTAAAATAAAAAAAAAACAGTGATTACCTATATCGAAAATAAAAATTAATGCATTACTTTTATAAACAGAAAATTGCATGTCATTTCTATGTGTGCAATTAAACAATTTTGTAATTTTGTAATTTTTAATTGCCGATGAATCGTTTTTACCCCTGGAAAGAAAATTCTCCTAAATTAAGAAAATAAAATAACATCCTAATTACTCAATAGGTATTACATGTATTATATGTACCATTCTGTTAGTTTGACTTTAAATATGGTCGGGGCGTGATCAAAAAAAATATAGCACGAAGGGTTTTATGACAGATTTGATCACTTATATTTTTATAATTTAAACCATCGTACGATTGAATATTCAAATATAAGTAAGCAAAACCCGCTGGTGCCTCAGTTTGGCGTCATTTGAAGTTATTGGTTATATAGTACAAAATCAATACGTAGTGTTATCACAGGCAAAAGCATGTAAATATACATGTAGTATGATAAATCCCAAATAATTGCAAGCATGGTTAAATCAGCATTAATGATATTGTACAGAAAAAAAATTGAAAAGCCATCAAATAGAAAAAGAAATCAAAATTAGAAAATTGTATCTTCGATAGCCAGGGTTTTCGGTTTACGGGGACAGGACGGCTAGAAAAGATTAGTTAAAATCATAAAAATTAATTATTCAGATAATCAGCTTCTAACATCTTAATTCACTGACAAAACATTTCTCCCTTAAGGATGACGTTTACTCAGAATGAAAAAAAATACCACTGATGATAATGAAAAACCAACTAATGTGTGTTATAGGCCTTTTATTGTAATGTTAATTTTCATTTTCAAAAAAGTAGGTCAATGACCTACTTTTTGAGTTAATGGCCATTGTATATTTTTGGAAAATTAAAGGAAAATCACTTAAAATTGTACACTATGATTGAGATTTTTGTAATTGTGAAATTAATACAAATTGCTCAACACTTTTGAAAACAAGAGACAATTTATGAATGGCAGTGACACTTAATACATACAAAGCATCAAGTTTTCCTTCCCAATTTTTATGAATATTCCAGTCCGAATTTCCTCTATCATTTTTCAAATTCCTACCCATTTTTGATCCATTTTTACAAAAAATTGAATGATGATAATACAAAAACATTTATAGGAATAAACTTCTTATATTGATCTTATTATGTTGGCATATAATTTATATGAGGTCAATGATCAAAATTTTGAGATATGGTGTCTTTTCTTGTTTTTAAGCAAATTTCAATATTTTTTAAATTCGTGCCATACGGTTATTATAATGAATAAATGAGGTAAAACTACCAGTAAATATGCAAAATTATATAGACTAAAATCTAAGATCTTAACTTTTAATATTAGAGTACTTGCAAAAATGTTTTAGCAGAAAACAAGATCTACAAAATTTAGTCCGAATGTCCTCTGTTTGGCTAAAAGTCTATTTTTGTTTTGGCATAATTCCATAATATAGTAGAAATATCGAATGTTATGTCAATAATAATTCATTTCCCAGATACTCTTTGTGTTTAGAACAAATTTTACTCATGAAATTGAACTTTATAACAATCCGAATTCGAGAACTCAAACCCTGAGTAAACAACATCCTTAAGAAGATTTAAAAAAAAAAAAGTTTGATCAGATGAACAGTCAGAGTTCCTGTTTGAATGTTACATACTCACGGCAACAGTAGCTCTCCTATAGTACTCCTATACACAATCAGCTAAATAACAACAGGTATGATGAAGCCTCCTATTTTTTATTAGGAGTATCCCAAACTGGATAGAAGTCGATATGGACGATACAACTTGTATAGTAAAACTCTCTCTCTCTCTCTCTCTCTCTCTCTCTCTCTCTCTCTCTCTCTCTCACCATCATATTCATCATGCATTTAGACCATGTAACATGTACGTGCATTCAATATGTCTTGGTAGTATGATTATATGTAAAACTGACGAGTCATTAGTATATTGTAAAGAGCAGCAGAATAAATGTCGTCAAACATTTTCTCTATCACAGTATTCACACATACACACATGCAATATTGACCTCTGGTTTCAGTAAGAACTTTTTATGCTATAAATAACATTTTTATTGTTTCGTGAGTATCCACTTTAAGATTGATGTTGACTGTCGACATGAGGATACACCTAAAGCCTTGATCAATAACACATGTTAAATAACCCTTTTTAAAGGATTTTCAAGGCTATAATGAGAGATTTAAATTTAATACAACCTGGCGTAAGAACTATTAAAACACTGACATGTAGACGGCTCTGTTTTTTCCTCAGTTATGATTTTGCACATTTCATTTAAGACTAATCATGACGACGCTTGTCGAGAAACATGTTTTATATTGAGATTTCGTGACATGTAATTGATTTCTATTCGGCCTTTTTTTTACAAGATGAACATTTAAATGGTATCGGAGAAGTCCTTTTACGAAGAAAACACGATGTAGACTCCGTTCTTTGGAATGTATTGCATTACATTGAGGATGGAAGTATTCGTCGAAAAAGATCCAAAGACGATCATTATGACGATGTCAATGACACATTATGATAATGAAGAGAACCAAACATCGCATCAGCAGGGAGGTTTAATCAATGTTGCTGCTTGTGTAAAGAGTGCAACAAAAAGAGTGGAGAAGATGATAGCAAAGAAAATACTGATTCAGGCACCGACAGTTCAAATATTGATGACACAATCAACAAAGGATCCGATGACGCAAGCAAACACAAAAGGGAAGAAGACATTAGCTATTTGATTTTTGTTTCAAAGATCATACACAAGTACAGTACCGATCAGACCCAACCTAACACCAGAGTAAACCCCAACTAAACCCCGGGTTTACTTTCTGGGTTTACTTTGGGTTTACTTTTTGAAAATTGGGGTCCACTCGGGATTTACTTTGGGTTTACTTTGGGTTTACTCGAGAATTGCTTTTGGAGTCAACTATACGCACTGAAGTGTGAAACAGACCTGTATTTATCTTATCATCCTACTGCCTGTAATACCTGCCCCTTGTATATTCCGAATACACATGTAGCGTCTGCTTTCAGGGTATTCTCCTGATCGGGGTTTACTTGGGGTTTACATGTACTTGGGGTTTACTCTGGGTTTATTTTGGTTCCACTCTAGTAAACCCAGAGTAAACCCAGAAAGTAAACCCAGTTGGGGTTTACTTTCTGTTAGGTTGGGTCTGATCGGTACTGTAACTAAAATAATGATGTAAATAATCTGTTGAGATTACCATGACTCCAACAACAAAGGTTCCGAGAACAGATGCAACTACTCAAACGAAGAAAAAAGAGACTGTGACATAAATGGTAGGGGTATGGGATGACAAAATATCAATGAATAAAAGCACAGTAATTTTTTTTAAGTTTGGAATGTCCATAAAGTTAACATCAAATTAAGCTAGACTGAATCAAGTTCTCCATAAAATCAATGAGAGATACATTGAGATATTTGTTGTATAAGGTTACCATGTATTTGTAAATAAGCCGTGGAAAAATGGCTTTTCTTTTGAATTAAATGAGATTGTCTTGAACAAGTGATACATGTAACTAAAAATGTAGAAGAAAAGATATAATTACATAGACATTTTGAATTTTTCGTGTTAAACATGAAATCAGCATATTTTGATAATAGTTTTTCTCCGCCATTCAATTAAGTTCCTTTCTTCACTAAGCAACATATCTCGTGGTACTCTTAATAAGTTTATCAACTTAAAAATGATATATGCATCATATGAATCATTTTGTTATCATTAAAAGTAATTACTGATTAATGACCATTTATTGCCAAAATCCTTGTTATAAAAATCCCACTAATACATACTTCAGGGAATCAATATTATTTTAAGCAATGAAAAACAATAAACAAATATATAAGCATGGAAATTTTGCGTCTGAAAATACGAGTGAGCTACAAGATATATATGATTTTGATTACAAATCATGATCGATATTACTCGTATGTACAATACAGGTGTATTTACAAAGTACCGGAGCTCATATTTATATTCTAAGCAGAACATAATATTATTATATAAAAACACATTTTGTGAACAAACCTTTAAGGTAACCTTAATTGAACATATGCCTTTTATGGAAGCAAGGGACAGTTACCGTCAATAATTTTGTAAAATTGGGGGTTCCTGTACTTAGAGGTTTGAGTTTTGCTAAAAGTCATGAAATGATATTTAAAGATTATTATTAGTTACAGGAATGTTAAAATTTGTATGCAATATGTGAAATATGAAAGAGTCAAAATCTCATAAAATCCAGTTTGTAGAAAACTCTAGAAGTTTATTTTACTAGTCATTTTTTTCCATAAATTGGTGATTGTTCATATTAGGAGTGAATTAAAGGCATTTGTACTGAAATGCAAGTGAGAAAATTCTTGTTACAGAGTTCCGAAGATAAACACCCCTTGGCTACAATGAATTGTACAAAAACTGAAAATTCCGTGAAAAAAAACAACAAATCTTTTTAAAAGCATATGTGATTTATATTAGCCTTCAAATTGTCAATCGACGTAGCCCTTGTACTGTTAATGTCTGCCTAAAAAAGTTATAGAAACAAACACTCATATTTTTATATTGTTATTTTTTTCCGCATCTGAGTATGCATATTTACTATGTTTTAATGTTACTTGAAATACGGTCTAAGCTTCTGTAAAATAACGGCAAAAGAATGTCATGAAATATTTGAAGAGAAAGTATTGAATTTTTTCAGACGATATAACAATTAATTCCTATACTTTTTGTGAAAATGGACTTGTCGTTTGGAAATGGGCATGAAGACGTGTACTAACTTAAATAATAATATTTATTGAAAATAAAAATGCACACTTTTAAACAAAAACGAATGAAATGTTATTTTTCCATCAGTATCTTGTCCTAATTTGTAATCAAACATAAACAAACAAAAAATACTTCTCAGATTAGATTTGTCTGCTTTAATGCATTCTTCCGTATCACGCGATTGCAATTTGGAATCGTCTTGATCAATTACGAATATTCTATCTCATGCTTTATCAATGTTTGTACATGCAAATCATGGTTGAGCAAAAATATCCTGTTGTATTGAAGTTTTTGATCACAAGTGTTAATTACCTCTGAAAAGCTCATTGTTTGAATAAGAAATGTTATTCCATGTGATACACCAAACAAATAACAACCAAACATAAGGGATCGACATGTGATTTTAAATTCGTCTGGATCAACATAGATACGACAAATACATAACAAAGTGTTGCTAATGCACACCAAACATCGTAAAGATAAGAGTATACAGTACAACTGCACGTGACTTGTACGAAAGCAACCAAAATGTACAGATTAACGTGTGCCAAATAACAATAAATTGCAAAACTAAATCTAACTGGCAATCGTGGTAAAGTGTCATCAAATGCACAGCCGTTAAGGAATTTATACAGCACTAATATTCATTTAGTATAATCGTTTAAGGATGATGTTTACTCAGAATGAAAAAAAATTCCACGGATGATAATGAAATACCAACTATTGTGTGTTATCTAGACCTTACATGGTAGTGTTATTCTTCACTTTCAAAAAAGGAGGTCAATGACCTACTTTTAGAATAAATTGCTATTGAATATTTTTTGAAAATTTAAGAAAAATCCATAAAAATTTTACACTATGATTGATATTTTCTTAATTGTGAAAATAATACAAATTGTTAACTCTTTAACAAATGAAATACAGTTAATGAATGATAGTGACATGAAATAGATACAAAGCATTAAGTTTTCATTTACAATTTTTATAGATATTCTAGTCCGAATTTCCTCTATCAGTTTTCAAATTACTACCCATTTTTGATTCAATATAAAAAAAAACTGAGTGATGATAATGCTAATACATTAATAGTATAAAACTAAGTATATTGACCTTTCTCTGCTGGTATGAAATTTATATAAGGTCAATGATCACAATTTTGAGATTTGGTGTCTTTAATCATTTTTAAGCATTTTTCAATATTTTTGTAGTGTGTATCATAACGAAAAAGCAAAATAAAACCAACAAAAAATATGCAAAATTATGTTGACTAACAAATAAAATCTTAACTTTAAATATCATAACACTACCAAAAATATTTCAGTGGAAAACAAAATCTGAAATATTTAGTCCGAATTCCCTCTGTTTCGCTAAAAGTCAAACTTTGTCAGAGCCTAATTCCATAATTTAGTAAAATTATCTATAGTTATGTCAAGAATAATTCATTTCATAAATACCTTTTGTATTTAAAACAAGTTTTACTCATGAAATTGAACTTTTTCACAATCCGGATTTGAGAACTCACACCCTGAGTAAACAACGTCCTTAAGGCACGTATTGTTTTCCATGTTCTATGAATGTGAAGTTTATTATAAGATCAACAAGAAATTTATTGAAATGAATTATGTACGTTGTTATGTCTGTAATTCTGTAATAAAAATGAATGTGCGCATGATACAGGTGTAAATAAAGAATTTGATTATTATTGTTAATGAAATAATAACAACTGTTTATTGCCCACCTTTTTCCCCTCCATTTACACATACAAAACAATCTCTCTGCATATCACTGAAGCTTAAAAACAGGTCCCTACAAACACCAAATAAAATTTCTTTTGCTTTCTATATGTCTTATTTTTTTTTCTTTAATAGCATCGTAAATTTATGTGTATACAGTATTAATAGCATGTAAAAAGAATATGGATACACAATACATTCGGAAACAAGCGTAACCACTTATATTTAACCATTCTCTTAGATTAAGTTTATCACATCAATTAAGAAAGTAGTCTGCTCAGCAGGGTCATAAATCAATAAATTTTACATGTATCGATAATTCGCAATGATAGAACAAGAGCGGCTACTCTTTTTTCCATTGTAAAGAGGTATAGTGGACTTATAACACGCCTTTACGAAAGCCGAGAAGGATCATTCGAGATACGAGATTCGAAATACGAGATTCGAAATACGAGATTCGAGATTCGAAATTCGAGATTCAATATCTAATTAACCAATCAAATTAAGGATCTATAAACACGTATCCTAGCGACATCAAACTGTTCTAAATAAAGATTATTAGTACATGCTCTTATATACAAATAAATGCTATGTTCACTTCTCCCTAGCTAACTAAATAATTGTTTGTATTTATTTTTACACAGAATATTCAAGTAGAATAGTAAATATGCAGTGTGTTTCGCAGATCTATGTGATTTTGTTTGTCCTTGTGCATTTCCATCTGATGCGTTTGAACCTGGGGTATTTCACCACCAATAGTTTAAACCCCGGCTTTATTCACCCTTTTTGTGTACAAATGCGGTTATGGTAGAGAGCTTCATAAGCGGAGCCAATTTTTTTTCGGTAGGGGGGTCCTAGGCCAATTTTCAATAATTTTAATATGTATATTAAGCTTCAATTTTCCCGAGGAAAGTCCAGACCCCCTGACCCCCTCCTTTATAGACCTCCTCCGCGCATGAAGATAAGTATCTAAAATACGTTTTAATCTAAATATAAATAATCAGTCCAGGTTTCACAATAAATATAAGCATTACTTATCGTTTTTTATGTATACAGGCATACACTAGTACTATGATTATAAACTAATCATTGAAATATTATCACATCATACGGAATTATTAATATATACAATTTGTTTCCCTTTTCTTGAGTAAACAACCTCTTATGAGTCTTACTTTTGGCATTGTTTTCAATATAGAAGGATACATATTCTGTACAATTAAAGGTAGGGATAATAGGGTGCCAATTTGTTCACAATTTCCGATTTCTTGTGCAGAAAACAGTAAAATTTAAAAAATTTGATTGTGCATGAATTTTTCAAAATCTATTGTTGTAGTTATAATTCATTCATTGATATATCAACAAGAAAGAATAGAAAGTATAGACAGGCATATGTATCACACCCAAGTTGAGTGTCTCTGTAGTTTCCTACCCCCCCCCCCCCCTCAACGCATCAAAATTGACAATATTTGCATATAAATCATACAAAAGTTTACTTTGTATGTAAGTAACTCTCTAAAGATGTAAATAAGCACTGCAAAGATGTGTGTACTTAATATACTACTACATTACACTTAGCCAGATAAAATGTTATCAGGGTTATAGCTACAAGGGGCGAGAAGTGCAAATTTACCAATTTGTCGCCATAAGAAACTGTGTGTGGTGTGGGGAATGCATAGAAGATGGCGGCAAATTATCTCAAATAACCAGTGCGAAAATCAACAAATAGGCTGTTATTTGTTACCTATCCTGCAAATACATTGATAAAAAATGTTATCGTCACATATCATAGCCGATTAAGTTAATGTTTACATATTATGGTCAACGTACATGTAATTCTAATGTATATGGAGGCGGACGTATCAGGCGGGGATCCAGAATTTTTTTTCTCCAAAAATGATCGGTTGAATTACATTAAATGCTTTGAAAATTGTCTTAAAGTATCGCGCGGGTCAAAATGCAAGATAGAATCTATGTACAGTGTAATTGGAAACTTTCATTTTATATCAATATGTAGTAATACCTATTATAACAAATGAGAGTATAGCCCAACTGCCACAAACAATACATGTCTTTTACCGGCACCACCCCCTCCCCATAAAAAAAATGAAACAATTGTCGTTTTATTTGCTAAACGTGTGTGTGGTTCAAGATTTTTCTAAAGGACATACCCGATTAGAATAAAAAAAATGAGTCGTTTAAAACTAATTTTGTCAAATTTTTTAGATTCATTTAGTTATATTTTGGTCCATTTGCGTAAAAAGATGCACCAGTGCAGCTCTAATTTATATATAATCAGGCCATAAATTCGAAATATTTTCAAAAATTAATAGCTTTAAAACCAGTGGATAAAGAAATGAAAGTCGAACTCAATGAGTGCTAATACCTGTGTTGAATGAATGGTACAGTAGGATATGCGCATAAAAGTCCCGTCTACTCTTTCCTACCCTATATTTATTGGAACATTAAATCCGATTATAAGAGTCAAATTTAATTAAGTACGGATATATTTTGCCGAGCCAAATAAAAAAAAAAGCCTGGAAAACGAAGAGAGAACGAAGTGGGGACAGAATAACTGACAAATTAAATTAGGACTATATAGCCCCCCCCCCCCCCCCCCCGAAATTTATATACTGAAAACAGATTATTGAGTACAACATCCGCACACAATTTAAAGAAAATTCCATGGTTTTTTTTTTTTTATCATTTTTGCTAGCTAATGTAAGAAATCACAATTACCCCAAACCCCTCCACGGAAAAAGAAATGCTAGGTGATGAGAGAGAGAGAAAGAGAGAGAGAGAGAGTCGATGTAAATCACACGTGCGTTAACACCGTTCAAATTAAAGCTTGCTAGTTGGTCTGCCCTATCCTAGCTACCTCCTCTCTTTTCTCCTTTGAGTGGCTTAACTGTCTGTGTATGCTTGTATCAAATCAAACAATTTCAAATTCTAAATCAAAATTGAATATGACACTACAAAACTTTCTCTCTCTCTCTCTCTCTCTCTCTCTCTCTCTCTCTCTCTCTCTCTCTCTCATATCGACAATGACATTGATACCCTACAATACACTATTCCTATCTGGATTGTTGTCGTTGAGGTTGTAAATCATTATAACTCCTATGGTTTAAAACTTTATCATAACCTATATTTTGACATGTCGATTATTTCATTGAATTTCGTTTCATAGCTAAAACCACACTCAGTTTTAATTATTTAGATCAAACAGATCTTTTTTCGCGAGCCGATTTTTACACAGTTGGGGCGAATACACTACGGGTTAAAATGGTTCGGGGGAAATACATACAAGACAAACAAAATCACATAGATTCGCAAAGCCAACAGTGTTATCACTCATTTAATTGTTTATATTGTGTGGGGTTAATTCATTAATGTTAATTTAACCATTTTATAACCATTACATAAGAGCTATTAAGACATTTATTTGTAGAAAAGAGCATGTACGAATGATCTTTATTTAGAACAGTTTGATGTTGCTAGGATACAGGTTTCAGATCCATGATTTGATTTGTTAATTTAGATATTGAATCTCGAATTTCGAATCTCGAATCTCGTATTTCGAATCTCGTATTTTGAATCTCGAATGATCCTTCTCGGCTTTCGTACGCCTTCGCCTAAAATTCTTTCGTATGCCTGTGAAATTTGGGGTTTCCACAAAGCACCCGATATAGAAAAGGTACATCTCAATTTTTGTAAGAGATTTCTTGGGGTCAACAAAAAAACTACAACTAATTTAGTGTATTATGAACTGGGTAAATTTCCTTTGTATATTGGAAGAAAGCTACGAATTTTCAAATACTGGATAAAAATTAAGAATACAAATAACATTATCTTGAACGAGGCATACGAAAGCAAGCTTGTCAAAGAGTTTTTATTACAAAAAACCAAGTGTTTTTAAGCTAGCTAAACTTTTAAGTGTTAACAATACAAAGGAACTCAATAATCTAGGAAAATATTTGTCTAGCGCTTTCAAGATGAATACTCAGCATTGTAATACTACTACAGTTTAAGATACGTATCATATATTTATGTCCATTCATATTCTAAGACACGTACATGATTATATTGTCTTAATATGTCCACTCACTTATTGCACATTGCACATTTGTATATAATTTTATATGTTTTATAATTTGTATTCCGATGAGTTGTAAAGCTCAAGGATATTAAATTGATTTGAATGGAATTGATTAATTCTACCCATACTTATTTCTTTTCCTACTTTATCCATTAATTATTCATAATGTTCGGATGCTGATGTTAAAATTTTGAACATGTTATGCATCCTAGGTTAATTGTACTGTAAATGAATTTTAATTAATTCCACTGCTGATTTTTTTCCTAGGATAGGCATCAAGATAAGGAATTAAACTGTTGATTTTAATTGGAGTTTTTACCATATCCCATAGTTCTGGTGGAATACGTGTTATGATAGGTAGTGGTCGGCCAGTTATGCCTTGGGGGTTCCTCCTGGGGACCCGATGCTCTCGCACTACTTGCTTATGGTAAATATTTATCATGAGAATTCTTTTAATTTTTTTAATTTCAGAAGATTCACTGTCGTTATCTGACTTGCAACGTTAAATTCAAAGTCCGATAACTCTATGTTGCTTATCAAGGCCTGTGTCGCTGACAATCAAAGTTGTCTTCGGTGTAACGAAATACCTATTTATTATCAAAACCGATTTGGTTTGACTTTTCCTATAGCGTCACGATCATTTCTGTCAGCTACGTCATGCATAGATTATACACGCCGCCGGTGTGAAAACTATATGATTGGTTAACTCCTATTTTTAGGCCGAGTTATCAGTATACGCTTATGCAATGCCAGAGCTGAAGGATTTCTCAGAACAGTTTATTTCCCCCCAATATTATTCATTCAAAATCGACTATCCCGTATGTTTAAATTCTGTGCTAAACTCTCTCTCTCTCTCTCTCTCTCTCTCTCTCTCTCTCTCTCTCTCTCTCTCTCTCTCTCTCTCTCTCTCTGTGTGTAAACGGGCGTTAAACCATAGCCTCAAGCTACGGTCCAGAGTACGGCGTTATAAAAAATATAATATTTAAAAGTTGCATGTGCTAAGCGTTCATTTCATGTAAATACCGTAAATGTATAATGCACATGTATTACCTACTAACTTGCCAGTCAAAGTGATAGGTATGAATTCCTCGATTTCTACACCTTTCGATCGGCAATCGACAGTCAATAAAAGTATTGAACGATGGTGTGAAAGAACGAGACGGAAGTGGAGAGTGCAAGGAGGTTTGTACATGTGCGTCTTCATTAGGCAAGTGTCCGATTCGTTTCTCTTCTGTTGCCCTATCACTTTCGGTGTAAATATATATACTAAAATATCCACAAACAATTTACTGCAGATTACTTTATTTTACCTGTCTCTGAACCCCCGATCACCCGCTCCATACATGAACACTGGTTTGTTTACATACATAAAAAATACAGTTCTTGATCCGCTTTCCGAGTACGGTTAAAGGTTGTTTAATAGCAGAAAGTTTGGGGTGGGTAAAGCTACAATTATTAACAGTAGTAAACTAAATGAAGAATTATTTAAATGGATTATTTGCACAAAATGTGGTATGGTATGATGTAAATATTTTTAAAAAATAGTGTTATTTTTATACGCGGCAAATTGCCGTAAAGTTTTTTTGTACATGTAATTATTGTATGCACTGTAGCTTTATATTTTCTAACCCCAAATTTATACACATATGTTATGTACCGTATGTATTGTTTTATCACAAGTGTACACTTTCGAAAAATAGCCCAATTTCGACAGTCACGAGTACCCATGTGAATTTTTCATTCTCTGATATGTTGTTGTTCTGTCCGTGCATAATTTAGTCTTAGTTAACCAGCAGCCAATCAGCGGTAAGCTGAATCCACCAATAAAAAAACTGTGGTTAAGGTGCGGGTATTGTTTATGTATGACGTAGCTGAAAAAGTTGAACGCGACGCGATCGGAAAAGTCAAACCAAATCGGTTTTAGTAATATTGACTTTTCGAGCATTGACTCCTTAGGAAATAGATGCTGTCTCGGGAGACAATTAACTTGCTATTTTCCTCATAGCCAGTAAATAAGTATTTACTAATACTCGCCCTAGTGTCTTAATATTTTCTAATAAATAGTTTTCATGAAATCTCACAGTGTGATTTTGTGAATGAATGTATTGATTTCATTTCTATCTTTTCTTCATGCAGTTTACGCAATCTTTTTTTTTTTTCAATATAAATAGTGAAACCTATTGTGACATACTTGAATAAACACTATCATAATAAATAACGTTTTTATAAGCAATTGAGCATTTCTCACTTTTTTAAATAGATGCATTTTTTATTACAATAAAATAGATTGAATTTATCACACTCAGGAATCCACATCACTTTATTTTGCATCACTTCCAATTTAAACTATTCTGGTGTTCACCCATAATGATTTTTGCCACATATCCATGGGGATAATAAACACATTTTGGCGACATTACTTGTTTTTGCAAAAGCTTGTCCAGAAGAAAAAATCGGGGTAATTCCTGTAAGATATAAAAAAGAACGAATCCCGTAATATCATTTAAATTTATGCATACAAGTAAATTTAATTCAGGCTAAAATATTTTCGAATATATTAAAAACTTGATAATATGTAAATTGTAGGTTCTTTTTATGAATTTATACATATAAACGATAGTCATACATTTTATACAAAGTGTTATTAAGAACGATTCATAAGAGCTACAGCTTTTACATTTTTTACACAAACGTTTTATGCCGGATTTATTGCATTAGAAGATCTTTTTGTCGATCCTGGACCACTGTTAATGCAAACCTCAATATCCAACTCTCATTAGAAGTATTCCGTACAGATAAGAGAGGGATGCGATAAAAAATAGAGAACACTTAGAACACCTGCCTTTTGATGCAAGCATCCTATCCTGGTTTCTGAGTATACTGTAAAATTGATTTGGGTTTACCCAGAAATTGTTACACGTTGGAAAATTGATTGGTAAAGGCGCCATTTCATTCTCCTCTCCTTCCTGCATAACTAAGTTCATTCCTCCAAACTGAGGATGTGAATAATGGCAATGCATTATCCAGTATCCTGTAGTGCAACATTTAGACGAAACCTTTTACCTCTTATTCTAAAGGATATAATCTAACACGACTTATTCGATATAAGATCAACTATAACACAGTTCTGTGTTATATCTTCGAAGACTCAAACTACTTTTTATAGATATACTGTCTCAAAGCCTTAACATCATCAAAAACCATGTCATTTCTTTAAGTTAAACTTGTGAAATAATGTGAATGTTAGGTGATATATTATTATGAATTAATCTCTAAAAGATGTGCCACTTTTACAGTACCTACATGTATGAAGTAAAATAGTTATATTTCATTGATCGACAGTAATTAACTATATGGTGATTTTTTAAAAAAACAAATGAATTCTACGAATGAATAATACCAAACTAAAAAATAAAAAATAATTTTAAGAAATATATTATAAATCTGAATACCAGGATTATCCGCCATAAATCGGATGATGACATATCCATAAGCCGGAACATTGACTACATCTTTGAGAGGCGGATTTACCAGATTAACGCCCGGGATGTTTCCATTTATCCAAGAAGGATCCGCCCATGTGGCTTTTGTACATTGTTCATTCAAACATCGAATGTCAGGGTTAAAAGCAGTGGAGTTACCAGTTTCAGGATCAAAGAGTGGATAAGCTATCTTCAGAAAGTGAAAATGATGTCCATGTAGGTGAACTGGATGCACGATTTTAATAGTACCTGAACAGAAACACAAAATTCATATTTTGTTTACAATTAACTAGAGAAAGCAAAGCATTTTACCTAAAAAGTTATTCATCGGTTTATTAAGTTGTAGATTTTTTCCATATTTTTTGCAAGAAAAATTCAAATCAGATTAGGTGTAAAATGTCTAAGGATTAAGTAGAGCGCCCTCAATAAAGTTTAAGTTGTCTTTCATCTTTTTTCCCTAAGCACTGTGTCTTTTGAGTTGCAACTTGATATAACAAGAATGTTGATATGTGGATCAAAATATTTCGAATATTACAATGATGTTTGTAAAAAAAAAAAAATTGAAACGAAAACAAATTGTTTGTATGGTTAGCTGCAAACTATAAAATTATATATTAGTAACAAAATAATATAATAAACAAAACCAAATTGGAGTTTGATTTCATGTTGATGGATTCGGTGTTAATCAACGCTTTACAATCAAATAACGTTTTATAATATACTAAAAAAAAACTTCCAACAGACACTGTTAACGCATGTATATTTTTAAAACAACTCTTACCATAGGAGAAAATGACCATTTCTATAACATTTCCCAAATCAGATTTGAGTGTGTAGGTACAATGAAAGGTTGTGTCTGTACAGGTGTACATGTAATTGAGAATGCACTAGCTATGGAGCATATTTGATGCAAAGAACAGTTTCCAGAGTGGATAGAAATTCTCATTCATTGAAATAAAATTAACAAGAGGCCCATGGGCCACATCGCTCACATGAACAGCAGTTCCTTGTGATATTCTATTTCGTAGCATATGGTTTTTTTTCTATTTCAAACATTGAACCCCTTTGGGGCCCCAGTACTGGTCTGAGGTTTATAGCTGGCTTTAACAACATAAATAGTAACATAGGAATGAAAATGTGTAGCACTGCAGCGGGACTGCACGTACACAGCCTGAAAAAATGAACGTAGAAGAGTTCCACATCAAGAGGAATTACTCTCAGACTGTACAGAACAACATCAAGAAAGATAACTCTTGGTTCCACTACATTAGAGTTTACACAATTTGAGGATCCTTGCATAGTAATCTCACAAACTGTAGCATTATAGTTCTCGAGAAAAACTTTTAAAAACATTTTCAATATATCTTTCTATGTTAAACTTTGAACCCCTCTTGGGGCCCCAGTATTAGTCCAGTGCCAAAGCTTTATTTATTTGGAATCTACATTATTTAAGGATGCTTGCATAGTAATCTCACAAGCTGAAGCATTATAGTTCCTTAGAAAAGATTTTTAAACATTTTCCCTCTATATTTTTGAGCTAAACACCTCTTGGGGCCCAGTATTAGATCGAGGGTCACGGCTTTTATAATTTCGTATCTACACTATTTGAGAATGCTTACGTAGTTATCTGACAAATTGAAGCATTGTGGTTCTTGAGAAGAAGATTTTAAAACAGTTTCCATATATACTTCTACATTTAACTTTTAATCCAGCTTGGGTCCCCAGTATTAGTCCAGGGGTCACTATTTTAAAACTATCAAACCTACATTATCCAAGGTTGTATGCATGCTAGTAATCTCACAAATTGTGAAGCATTGTAATTCTTGAGAAGAAGATATTTTAACATGTTACCTTTATATTTCTATAATAAACTTTGACCCCCTCTTGGGGCCCCAGTATCGGTCATGATTTTACCAATTAAGAATCTACATAAGCAAGGGATGCATGCATAGTAATTCCACAAACAATTAAGTTGTAGTTCTTGAGAAGAACATTTTTAAACGTTTCCTTTATATTTTTTAAAATGTTTAAATTTTGAACCCCTCTTGGTGCCCCATTATTTGTCCGGGAGTCACAATTTTTACAAATTAGAATCTACATTATTTAAGGATGTACATGCATGCAAAGTGATATCCCGCACTGTTGCACTATAGTTCTTGAGAAGAAGATTTTTCTGTATATGTTAAAATTTAAACCCCTCCTGGGGCCCCACTTTTTGTCCAGGGGTCACCATTTATACAATTTAGAATCTTCACTATATATACAACCTTTTGTGCAAATATTGATATTTTTGGTGCAGTAGTTCTTGAGAAGAAATTTTTTAAACATTTTCATTAATTTTAATTTCTGTACCAATAGTCGTATATCAAATAATATCAGAATAAAAATATTTTGTGTAGCTAAATTAGTACATATTATAGTACATATTATAGTATTTATTGCCAAGCAGACAACCTACAAATTAATACACATAAAACATGGGTTCATCAACAAGAGTTCACAATAGCCCTCATCGTGCACCGGGACACATCCGTCCTCGACCAGGGAGGCCGCGGAGATCCGTGCAGGTGTCACTACAGTATTAAATTATACTATATATTCTTACCAAAGTTGCACAACTTGACATACAGATTAAAAATTCAAAACGAACTTCATGAAAAGATCCTCTTGACATAATTTTAAACAACGCTTCATTTACAATTTTCTAGCAAAATACACACGTGCATCCAGCAAGGCGTGAGACTTTGATTACCCCCAAGTTACACATGTGTTTGAAAATCAAGCCCGGGCCTTAAACCCCCCCCCCCCCTCCGGAAACAACAAGAATCAAAAATTCAAATGACCTCGCATTATTACAAAACTAGTTAGATAGTAAGACCTCTTACACATTGTTTTTCATCTTATAAAAAAATCAGCTCCTGTCGCATGCGGAAACGCCCCGAATTCAAAGGAAAATTCGGTAATTATTTTGCCTCAGCCATGTCAGTGAAATACTGTTATGAACCTGCACGCGCTGTCTGAGTTAGGTCGTACGTACACTAAGTCCATAAATACCACAATATGCAACTATATTTTTATATGCAATTTTAACATCACCATGTGACTGTATACTCAGTACATTTCCTTATAAAATACGTAGTGATGCATTTGTAATACAATTAATCATAACTCATCACGGTTACAAAAATTGAAGAAATTTCAAAGTTCATAAATAAATTATCTTCTTTCTGCTTTAAACACTTTTCAAATTTGAACAAATTTTACGGGTTCATCGTTTGTATACGAGTGTAACACATAAACAGTGTTTCCCTCATTATAATAAAACATACTTGTTTTTAAATTGAATTTCCGTGTGAAACAAGATTATCTATGGTCTGGTTGTTTACAAATATATCCACACCACGTGCGTTGAGCTGCCGTATCTATAATGCTCAACCAAACTAGCTGCAATCTTGCAACACAATCACAAGATAAATTTATCGCTTATATTTATCTTGGAGACCGTGCCCGATAACAAATAAATTCATATATTAATTTTTATTTTTATCGTGCACGGTATCCAAATAAAATGTAAGCGACAAACTAAAATAATATTTAGTGAATTTTTTACACCTTATCGTATTCATCCGTCATTTCTTATTTAAAGAAATTTATAGACTTATGCAATGAGTTGTCAATAATTAGGGAGACACAGCTGGGTTTTTTTTGGTGCACAATTTAGTTGAATAAATGGAACAAATGTCATGTAAACATTTTTTTTCCTATGTATTTCTATGTTAAACTTTGAACCCCGCCTGGGGCCCCAGTTTTGGTCCGGGGGTCACGATTTTTACAAGTCAGAATCTTCACTATATATACAAGCTGTTGTGTTAATATTGGCATTTCTGGTGCAGTGGTACTTGAGAACAAGATTTTTTTTAACATTTTCCTATGTATTTCTATGTTAAACTTTGAACCCCGCCTGAGGCCCCAGTTTTAATCCGAGGGTCACGATTTTTATAATTTAGAATCTTCACTATATGTACAAGTGAAAAAATTGGCATTTCTGATGCAGTGGTTCTTGAGAAGAAGATTTTTAAAGACACGCACCCTATACTTACTGTTTCGCAATTATCTCCCTTTTGAAAAGGGCTGTGCCCTTTATTTTAACAATTTATAATCCCCTTCCCATAAGGATGCTTTGTACTAAATTTGGTTAAATTTGGCCCAGTGGTTTTTGAGAAGAAGTCGAAAATGTGAAAAGTTTACAGACGGACGGACAGACAGACAGACGGACAGACGGACGGACGGACGACGGACAACGGACAACGAGTGATCAGAAAAGCTCACTTGAACCCTCGGTTCAGGTGAGCTAATATCACTTGAACACTTTTCATATATATGTGTAACAAAGTTTTGAAAAATAAGTTGCGACTATTTATTTTTAGGTTTTAAGGTAATCCATTAATTTTAACAACAAAGTTCATTCTTGGTACTCTAGATTTAGTGTTATCATACCACATTATGGTGACTGAGGAGACCATAACAAGTAAGAGTTTCCACACAATCGCAAAACCTGGAAGATCAAGTCTCTCTCTCTCTCTCTCTCTCTCTCTCTCTCTCTATATATATATATATATTTATACACGGATTTCATCTAACTTTTTATAACATCATAACAGATGTCAAATTGCATATTCGTAAAACATGACATGGAAGGATAGATAAAAACCAAACAACTCTGTGACGTCACTATTAATCAATGTATCAATGATTAAAATTATAGAATTATTATTTTTTATTGTTTAAACCAACAAATAACAAAAAAGAACCTTTTTTTCCTCATTTTTAGGGAAGATGTGGAGGAAATATTAGAATTTTAAGTGTATAATCATTTTTTATGCATTTAATTTTAACGTTTTCAACTTGCCAACGGTGACTTTGTTAACCTTCTAAATTTTGAAGTAAGATCCAATCAATTGACAATGATATCAATTTTACAAAATGACATGCTATATTATCCCAATTAAATACGTGTGTTACTAGCCGTATAAAACTGTCGTGTTCAAACTTTGGTATACTTGACCTGCGACGTACAGGGTAAAGATTATCCGTATTTTTACATACATTATGAGATTGCTATTTCATTTAGACAACATTTACCGTAAAAAAAAATTTGTGCACTATTTGCTTAAGGTGAATATTCAACATCCGATTTCTCTGTCGTTATCAGACTTTCTACGTTAAATTAAAAGTCCTATAACTCTAACTTGTTTACCATCAACGGAATAGATCTGCATCGCTGGAAATTAAAAGTTTTCTGCATAATGAAATACCTATTCACTGACTATGTATTTGTGTAATTATATTCTAAAAGCATGCATTTTCGAATTTCCAAAATAATAAAAACAGATATCACCCGGTAACCATGGCAACGACCCATGCCCAAATAAAAAAAAAACTTATATATTCTCTTTTGTCTTTTAATAAATGACTTTGATTGTTCATTGTAAATAAATTGTTACAATGCTCATTACTTGAAACATATCAGTACAGTGATGGCAATATATAGTGTTCTTATTTTTTTTAATCTGCTGAAATATCTTAAAATCACCTTGTTGTCATTGCAACCTTATTCAGATTGAAATTAATAGAATGCAAAACATTTGACTTTTTGAAATTAAAATTCGTAATATTTTCATTATCTTGAATGTAGAATTGAAACAAAAAGAAAAACCTTTATGAACATTTTTCCCAGATAAAAATGGTCTGTTACATGTATAATGAAAAAAATAAATTTTATCAAACTTCAACTTTATTTTATTTTGCCCCAATTCTAATTGCAACAATCTAGTTAATGTTTACACATAGTGGTTTTTGTCACATATCCATGGGAACAATAAACACATTTTGGCGGCATTACTTGTTTCTGCGAAAGCTTGTCCAGAAGTAAAACTTTGGGTAATCCCTATATGATAAAAAAAAAACTTTCTTAATATATATATATATATATATATATATATATATATATATATATATATATATATATATATATATCAAGAAAAATTTATAAAAGGTGTTAAAATTTCTTACAAAGAACATTTTTCGGTGAATATGGTACATTAAAAACTTTTTTTATTCTTGACCATTGTTAATCTAATCTCTCTTTGAAAGTATTTTGTAATATTAAGAGAAGGACACAAAACAAAAATAAAGAATACTTAAGACACCTACCTTTTGAAGCAAGCATTCTATTCTGGTTTCTGATGATACTGTAAAATTGATTTGGGTTTACCCGGAAATTGTTACATGTTGGAAAATTGGTAGGCAAAGGCGCCATTTCATGAACCTCCCCTTCCTGCATAACTAAGTTCATTCCTTCAAACTGATGATGTTGTAAATGACAGTGCATGAACCAGTATCCTGAAATTCAATATTTAGGCAAAGCATTTTTACCTCATAATTTTCATGATATCCAAAATAATAATAATATAAGATCTTAATAATCTTAATAAACATAAGATTTCAAAAAGTATGTCATTCCAATGAACAAATACCAATTAAAAAAAACAAGCGAGAATTTACAAGAAATATTCTGTAAATATGTATACCAGGATTATCTGCCATGAATCGAATGATGACATATCCATTTGCCGGAACATTGACTGAATCTTTGAGAGGTGGATTAACAAGATTAACTCCAGGGATGTTTCCGTTTATCCAAGAGGGGTCCGCCCATGTAGCTCTTGTACATGGTTCATTTAAACATCGAATATCAGGGTTAAAGGCAGTAGAGTTTCCTGTTTCCGGATTAAAGGGTGGATATGCTATCTTTATAACGTGGAAATGATGGCCATGTAGGTGAACAGGATGCACTACTTTTATATTACCTGAAAAGAAACAAAAAATTCATATTTTGTTTATACGTGTAATTAACTGAATCAAGCAAAGCGTTTGTCCAAAGAGATAGCTAACGTCGAAGTAAGTCGTAATATATTGTAAGGTTCACATGATTTTGACATGCATGGTTTTTAGCGGATAATTGATTTTTTAACAGTTAAGCGTGGATTTGATTTGGCGCATTTTTCAATATATGAATCTACCAACATTTATGTAAACATTTGGCAGTGTACTTGATAAGTGAAACCTGCCTTCCGCCGAAGACGCTAATATGAACACATAGCCAAATGTATTACGTTTACAATATATACATAATTTTTTAAAAGATAAATTATGGTATCAAATAACAATTAGGAGTAGTTGTAAAACGTCAAAGGAATTAGAAAAGCGCCCATATTTACTCTATGTTGTCATTTTTATTTTTTCTTTATTGAAAACACTATTTTTTTTAAGTGCAATATCAAATGACAATAATGTTGTTATCGGAGAAAAATATTTCGAATGTTATTTATTAAAGACCCTTATAAACTATTTATAAAAGGAAAAAAATGCACTATTTGCATTATAATCTATAAACTATAAATAATACATTAGTTTTTAGAATAAAATAAACAATTGAATTTAATTTTCATGTTGATGAATTGAACGTTAACCTACGCTTTACAATAAAGTTACTTTTTGTGATTTTGTTTTTTGGTTTTTTTTTAAAAACCCTTCCGCAAATACTGTTACATGTAAGCATGACGATTTTACAACAATTCTTACCGTAGGAGAAAATAACCATTTCTATAACATTTCCCAAATCAAATTTGAGCGTGTGAGTACAACGACAGTCATTGTCTGTACAGGTATCGGGTCCACATGGTGTTGTGGCGCCGGGACCAGGATACGTCTATGGTGAAAAGTAACAAAATCAAAGGCCGGAACGGCCACAAAGGCGTCGAGCTAACATTTTCTTTTATATCGAATGATATCAGTAATTTGAATTTCTGTACTAATATATATAGTCGTTTATCAAATAATATTAGAATAAAAAAGGAAAGAAATTACGCTTTGTGCTGTTTCAAAAACAATTATCAGTATATTTCGTTATAAAATAGGTAGTGATGAGGGTAATTCGTGATGAGTATATAATACAATAACTCATCATAGTTACAAAATTCGAAGAAATTTCAAAACTCAAAAAAAATTATTTTCTTTCTGCTTTAAAAAGTCTTTGCACATTTCACAGGCTCATAATTTGAATACATTAACAACGTGTCCCTAATTATAATAATAAAACATACTTTAATTTATTTCAATTCCCGTTTGAAACAAGATTACCGATGATATGGTTGTTTACAAACAAATCCACACGTGCTATCTAAAATGCTCGACCAAATCAACTGCATTATCGTGTTTATTAATTGCAACAAAATCTCTAGATAAGTTTATCGCTTACAATTATTTTGGAGACCATGCCCGATAACAAATACATTTACATATCAAATTTTATTTCTATCGGGCACAGTCTCCAATCAAAATGTAAGCGATAAACTTAAATAATATTTTAGTGAATGTTTACATTGCACCTTATTGTATTCATCCGCCATTTCTTGATTAAGCAAATTTATACTAATGCAATGAGTTGTCAATAACCAGGGAGGCAAAGTTGGTTTTTTTGTACACAATTTAGTTGAATAAAAGGAATACAAATCTTGTAATACGTTTACTACTTCAAGGAACTTATTTTTTATGCGCATTAAAAAGGCGGTGCAGTGCATGAATTTTTGGACGATTGCCAATCCAGACGATCGCTAGAAGGCTGCCGAGCATTAGCTCGACGCCTTAATAAGAATATGGTCAGAGGTTTTTCTAAAAACTGTATTTAAAGGAAATTTTTTTTAAATCCATGTATCAGAGGGACCAACTTTTCTTCTCATATTGGTATTAGTTCTATCAGTAAAAACATTGATGTTTCGGTATTCTTTATGGACTCTTGTTATCGACTCTATTGTCCTTAAAAATGCATTAAGTTAATATGCTGTGTAAACACAACTGGTTTTAAAACCAAATGTGTTTTCTTGACTTATTTTTTCCCTAATATCATTTACAATAAAAAAGGAAACACCTCAAATGCAGATCACTAAGATAGATGTATAACCTTTAAAAAGAGGAACAAGATAGGTTCCAACATGGTGAACCCAGATTTATTGTAAACAAGTCGGTGAACACCAATACTAACTAATGAAGTTTTTACAATTTAAAACATTTCATAATAAATATTATGTCAACTGTTTCTATAGAGTGAATTTACCATGTAAAACAAAATCGTTTAATGCTTTTTCATATTGCATATTCTAACAGTGTATCGGCAACCTGTTCAATGAAAATATTGCGAACATATTTTTTCGCAAGGTGCAGTTATACTGTTATTTGCTTGGTTCATTATTTGACAAGCCGTTCAAAAAATGTCAAAGAACAAGTGCACTTAAGCTATAGAGAATGGGCCCTTTTCCAGTGCCGTTTATATGTAGAAAATTTCATCAAATTGCTTTTTTCTCATCATAGTTAAGCACTCATGGATACTTCTGATTTATATGCACGCTTAAATTTACCAAAATTAGAATACAATTAAAAAAATTGAGGATTTTTAAATGCCTATAAATAATCTAAATCCGGAAAAATCGAACCGAACCTACTTGAATTGTGTCTATTTAAATCAGAGGGAGGAGACATTTAAATCAACTTTGCTATGTTGGTGGATCGATTGGCGCGTTTGCTGAATTATACTTTATGCATTATTTTACGTCTGAAAAAAAAAATCAAATGAAGCTTTGAAGTCGCATATTACCATAGTGACAAACAAATATTCCTGACCATACAAAGATGAAGGAAAGCGATCTAAAACGTGTCAATGTTTTACAGTGAGCACATTTGACAAACGTTTACCTGGATAGAAACCACGTGATTGTTTGAAATAATTTATTCCATGCGTGAGTTCAAACATGGGTCACGCAGGTAATAGATTTCGCTTGCTATAGGAAAAACCTTGAAATTTTCATACGTTTTTCATTTTTTAGGTACCAGCCTAACCGAGTACAATCTTCTTACTTTCACAGGAGTTTACTAAATGTATAATGCGTATATTGTCTTTTCCACAAGTTTGTACTCGGTTAGGCTGACAGTAAACAAAGGCTTTAAAATGAATGCCTGTCCTCGATTTACTATACAAAATCACGAATATCTGCTGACCCCTACTATGTTTTAAAGCTTCGTGCTTTTCATAAACAATAATTTCAGCGCTAAAACTTGTTAATTCTTATGGAATAGATATCAATAGATAATGTTAAGGAAAAAAATATGTTTAATTTGATTCTTCATTTTTTCACTTTTCACCGGGGCCCATAAGTGCACTCGTCCTTTAATGTTGATTACATTTTCTCATTATTTAAAACGTATTCAATGTATAAATATGCAGAGGAAATGTATGGGGGGAAAAATTAGTAATAAATCATGCTTCCTCGGACGTTTCGTCCATAAAACATTCAATGTCTTAAATATACTTACAGTCGTTCTTTATTGACAAAACATTACATTCATTAACGATATTTTCAGATAATAATATTCATTGTTTCGGATAATTTGCCAATGAAATGAAATCCTACGTTTTGTATTCTTTACATTTTCAATTGGAAAGAGTAAAAAAGTTTAAATTAGACATTTAACAAACAATGTCCAAAGGAAAAAAAAGAAAAAATAAAGTTATACTTTTCTCCAAAATAAAGAGTTTACTATTATGTGAAAATATTCAAACCTGAAGTGCTGAAGTTGGTTTGACAAACCGGTGACCGTTAATGTTAGAACTTCCTCCTGAAATTAAATTTAGTTCATGAATGAGATACGTGGTTCAATGGAGAAGACTGTAATTTTTTTTTCATTAAGTTTGGACAATATATTCAAAATCGTGAGATTGAATAACGGATTTGAATCGGATCAAAATCTTAGTATTATCCTTTATAACAGATGTCAATGCAATAAAATCGGGTTGTACAGTACTGCCACATTGATACATTATCACGAGACATCTATAAATAGCTTACGTATATTTTTTCACATAAAATGAAATAGAACAACAAAAATTCACGAAATTACATGTAACTCAGATTCAATATGCTTTCTTAACACCCCTGCGTACTGTGAAAAGTGTGATAATAAAAGAAAATAATAACAAGTTTTCATTATGTTCGAGGTCCTACGATATACAGAGCAAATACTTTTTAACTATCTAACTGCCAATAAACAAGATATACAAGACGAGTTGAGTCATGCACTGTTTACACAAGTAATCAACAATGCAGTTATAAAACCATAAGTTATTCTATTGCCAGCAAAGAACATTTCTTCATTCCAATTATTTAATTATTAGTTTAGGTATAATCTCTTAATCGGTATGAACAACGATGAATGTAAATGGTGTTAATCCAACTCCATTTACTTTGAAACTAAAGGATATTTCAAAGATTTCAACATTTTCATATATTTCACTTCTATAAATGTACAGCTCCTAAAATAAATTAGAGTTTGCATAATTGACCAATCTATCCTTAACAAAGTTATTTTCTGTCAAACCATTTTCATTACCTTTTTTCAAATATTAGAGCTCATCGAAAAGTTTCGGTTTGAGAAATGAAGAATCAAACATTAGCTTTTTCAGTTAATGAAAAACTTTAAAAATTTTGATATATGATAAAGCTTTTTATTCCATTTATCAAATCTAATAAAAACTGAAATGAAAATGTAACAGCAGAAGGAAATCAAGTTCAGTTTGGACTTATCATTAGTAAAACAAAACTTTTTCCAAGATATTTTTTTCTCAAAATTACTTTTTTCTTTTATTTTTACAGTTAAACAACTCGCTGTTATACTAGCCAATCTTTTCTTTTCGTTAAAAACATCATTTTAAAAAGGTCTTAGGTTGTAAATAACTGAACTAAACCAAAAATAAATTATTTTGAGATAGAGGACAGCAAAACTGTAATCTATGTATGTATTACCATCAATATTAAAGTTTAGAAAGAACAGCTGTTTTTGTCTTCCAGGTGTTACGATAGGGACGGGGGTTTTCCTTATGGCCCACCGTGTCGATTGAAGTCTAGTTAGCGGTATGCTGACAATATTTATGCCGGCAGGGTAGAGGCTGAAATAAAATCAATGTTTCTTATTGATTATAGTCATATCTTCATCAAAAGAATAAGAATATAATTGTTGGAAATACAACAAAACCATACTTAGGTTACTTTAACAGTACATGTATAAATGGTCATGACAGAATCAATTTAATTGAAATGAAAGATTTTATGTGTCAACAAAGTTATGAGTGAAAGTCTCATTTTAATTAAGGTATCCGCCTCTTGAAGATGAAAGCGTTTGGCTACGAAGTTACTTAAAACCGACAGTATGTTTTATAGGAAAAAATATCCGTCATTTCTATTGATACTAAAATGTTTACCCGAAAACTTGATTGACAGCTAAGCACGGTACAGTCGAGGTGCATTCTCGTTGTCTTATGATAGGAATTCTGTTTTCGTCCATCCCCTGATAATTCAATACAGCATAGGTGCGTGCACGGTTATCCAAAAGTTCCTGCAAAATTGTATTCAACAAAGAAATTAGAGTTATAAAGATACGTACAGGGTAGGAAAAGCTGAAGATATTATTGAAAGTTTTATAATGGCATGTTTAATATTGTTTCTTGCATATGTATCTACTAATGTATCTAATAATATTGTTTTCACAGATTAAATTCTCCTTTATAATTTTTTTTTTCATTATTTATATAAATAAGACACTCGTAGATTTACTTCGGTTTTTTGCTGAAAATCAGTTAAAATCAATGACAGTTTTAAATGATAGACCTTTTTAAATTAAGTTTCTTTTTTCCCCGGCAACATAACATTATAATTTATTTGAGTATTACAAGGTCGGTTTAAAGAGAAAAAAATTAACTTGATAAATAAGGTCTAAAAAAATTTTTAATATGTTTTGTTAGCTGGAATCTTAGCACTAGGAACTCATAAATCATTTTTAGTCAGGTTGAGTTCAATTATTTAGATATATACGAAAAAAAACTGTCACTAAAACTTGAGAGACAAAAACTCACCCCAGTGAGGTCTCTAATAGGAGTTGTAAAGTAGTTCATACGATAATTGCCTATTGGTCTGTTTGTATAAACAATAAAATCAACGCTTTCACCGGGTTGAACAACAACAATATCTGTCTTGTAGGGTTGTACATCGTTGCCATCAAACGCAACAATGATCAGCATGTGCTAGACAAATGTGAAAAAAAATCAGCCCTATTAATAACTTGTTGATATGCAGTGTAAAATGAACATATTTTTTAATAGACGAGGAATTACAAAGCTTAAAAAACTCGTTGCTTAGATTGATTTTCAGACACTAACTTACGTCATCAACAGAAATTTCAAATCCTACGTCAAATCCTGCGTTGATAGTTCTAAACCTATAGTAACGGTTCTGTAATACAGTGAACGTCTCAAGTGGCAAGTAATCTCTTTCTGGAGAGGTTGGATCATTGTTTATAAACTTCTGGCCTGTTATTTAGTTGTATAGAAATATTTTATTATGAACATGAATTTCTACTGATATAATTAGGAAAAAAATATCACACGTTTACCACATTGTTTGTTTAAAATTCTGTCCTAGGGATTTTTTTCTGTTCCATGAATTTAATTTATTGCTAAGAGACATCAAATGATAAAAAAAAATTTACCTCCTTGTTTTTTCCATGTGTCTAGTTAATTTTTTTTGGTCAGATAATGGCTTTTTTTTTCATTTGGCAACGTTGGAATTTATTATCTTTATAGTATTATCAAAACATTCAGACATATTTTAGTAAGAAAATGATATAAACATCACATATTAAAGGTCATAATTATAAAAATTGTGTCCTGAAACACATGTATTAAGCCATACATCGGCATGGTACTAAATTGTTAAATGATGAGTTTTATTAAGATGTCACAAACGTTGAGCGCTTTTCAAGTGCAATGTCACAATCGAAAGTAAGAGCTCACGCTTGTGACAGTGTCTATTCCATTAATTTGAATATCTTCTGTCCATACCTTTTCCATTGACCAGACCAATATACAGCCTTAACAATATGGCAGATCCGTCATGATTAACTGGCAACGGCTGGCACTGTCCGTCGTAGTCGTCCAAGCTGATATTTAAAAAAATATCAACATATTAGTTAATGCCATTCAATTTTATTCACAAATATTCCAGTCCGAATTTCCTCTATTTGTTTTTAAATTTCTTCCCATTTTTTATTCAATTTTACAAAATAACTGAATGATGATAATATTAATACATGTTTACTATTAAAACTATTATATTGACCCTACTCTGATGGCATAACATTTAAATGAGGTCAATGATTTTGCGATTTGGTGTCTTTTATCGGTTTTAAGCATTTTTCAATATTATTTAAGTATGTGCCATACGATTATCTAAATGAAAATAAGAAAAAAATCAACAGAGAATATGCAAAATTATGTTAACTTACAAATAAAATCTGAACATTGAATTGTATAGTACTACCAAAAATATTTCAGTGAAAAACAAAATCTGAAAACTTTAATCTGAATTTTCTGTTTTGAAAAAAACCAACAACATTGTTTGAGCCTAATTCCATGATTTAGTAAAATTATCAAATGGTATGTCAATAATAATTCATTTCCGAGATACTTTTTATTTTCAGAACAAATTTTATTATTCATGACATTGAACGTTATAAAAATCCGAATGTAAGAACTTAAACACTGAGTAAACAACGTCCTCAAAACTTACAATCCAAATCCGCCTCTTATAGCTTGTAGTTTCTCTTGTGCTGTGGTTTTCATCCAATCGAATAACACGGCAGAAAACTCGGCTTCAACGTCAGGAATTGCTTCTTCTGGTATGCTCTGTGTATAAACGTAACGTAATAATATACGCCATTGGCTCTAATCGTTATTCTTCCGATATATATTTTTCCAGAAACTTTAAGCTTAAGTGCATCGGTAAAACTTAGTAAAATGGCATATTCTGATTATATAAAGATTTATATTGTTAACTATATAGCTGTTCTATTTGAATGATTTTTTGATGAATTATATTCATAAACATCTCCAATATTATCTATAAAAGTAAAAAAAATAGGGGGGGGGGGGTGTACATAAGAGAGGTTTTGAAATTCGCCTCAAATACTTTTTCAATTCAGACAAAATTTTGATATGCGAGTTATAAACATGACTAGAATAGGTCATGAAATGACACCGCACAAAAGTTACTAAATAGCAATTATCTTCTTATCTTGTGATTATAAATGTTTAAGAAATATTATGATGCTACATAATGAGAAAAAACGTGAAAGCAATGAATAATATCTAAATTAATCATCTAAAAGTACTATGTCAATTATAAGCAATTCTTACGATAGGTGGTCGGATCCTTGGCAACACTATGAGAGCACCTGCAAGGCCATCAGATCGAAGGCTGTGTACGTGACCATGGTACCAATGAGTTCCAACAGGGGAAGCAATGAACCTGCAACAAATTATTGACCTAAATTTACATACATATTCTTAATTCTTTTCTAATGTTAGTGTCAAACAGATTTGATTGGTAGAAAATTTAATAGATTTTAACAAAAATTAATGTAAGTTTGAAGTATTTGCCCTTGGATTGTTATAAGTCTAAAAGTAAATATAGGAATGGCGCAATTCCAAACATCCCCGAGAAACTTTGAAAATTTGATCATTCTAATAAAGGTATGCAAAATACTCCCGGAAGTAAGCATAAGTTAAGCAACTAGTTGCGAATAATAGGAAATGTGGTGGTGTTAGTAATTCTGGTTTGTTTGATTAGTTACGCCATTCCCGCTTGTAGACACAATTGTCGATAGCCAAAGACATTTTAACCATCTTACTTAAAACCTACAGGACATGCATGTAAAAAATGTGCCAGTTTATGACAGGTGATTTGTTTATTTGCATCACCTATAATTTACTCCAATAACTTCTCTCATATTCTCATATTGTCTAAACTCCGCCATTAGAACTTATTGAACAAAAGTCTTCAAAAACATTACAGTGAAACTTTTCCTTAGTTAAGGTTTATTGAAAGCTTCTACATAGTTCTCTGAAGCAATTTCAAAATTTCAGATTTTACCGACCTGTATTCAAACGTTTGACCAGGATTGATTGGACATTGTGATATCATATCCGGTCCGTCCATCCAAGGCGTGCCACGTTGTACCAACCCATGCCAATGAATGGTAACGCCCTCCAGTTTTAAAGCGTTGCGAACAGTGATGGACACCTAATTGGTGGTGATTAGTTTATAACATTCAAGTATAAATTAATTTACAATAACTTGCAATATTTGTGCAGACAAATATTTAGTATTTGAAGAATAGGTTGATTGTTTTCAAACAAAGTTGAATCCTTTATTTAATGGGAAATAAATCACAGACAAATTCTTCCAGATAAGTTAATCAGAATCAATCTCAAATATTTTAATAACTTTTCCCGACTAACTATGAAGCACTTGATTTCAGCTTTCAACCTTTACAACACACTTTTTTATTCAGATAAAAAATGATTGGTTTTATGTCCGCCAAGAACTATTGTCTTTATAATTCTATATTACGTAAAACCCTCTCAACAGAGTATGGCCGCTGATTTTTGAACAGGTTTGTGTATGCAAAATGCACAGAACATCATATCTGTCAAATCATTTGACAAACTACTTACGACCTGGTCCTCAAAAACCACAATGTTAGGTCCGGGAATTTCTCCATTGATTGCATACACAAGTTTATATCGCCCGTCACCAGTAGACACATCATTTTTCATTTCTGTAAAAAGATATTTGTTTGAACTTTCTGTATCATAACATGACACTTATTTGTTTGAACCTAGTCCAAAAAGGTTGTAAAAGAACCTTTTCACACCGCAAAATATATATCGGGCAGTAGTGTATGCCAGCATTTCTTGTATACATGTTTAAAAAAAACGAAATAGCACTTAAATCCGTATATATAAAAATATCTAGAGTTCTGAAACTTAACAGAATATTACCGCAATGAAGTCAATCTATTTATATAACGGGTCAAAAATGTTGATTTTTGAAAACATGCAATATATTTGTCCGTGACAAGAAATAAATGTAAATACAACATTGATATGTAAAATGCATGACAGCTCAAAATCATGATAAGAACCACTTTATGGAGGATATTTTTCCCAATAAAAGTTAATTTGTAGAACAAAAGCTTTTTTTTCTTTAATTTAAAGCATACTAGACTTTGACCCGTGCACGCACAGGTTGACATTGCATATTATATCGGGCATTTACAAAAAAGATACATCGAAACACCATAAATTGATGACATTTGCATAACCAAACTTCAAGCCTACAATAATGCTATTAATTTCACTACTTTCTGCTGAGTTGGAATAATCTGTGTCTCGGGAAAGGCCTTCACTACAGTTAAAATGCCCCCTATATACCCGTAATGTAGCAGAAAATTGCAGAATTGCTCCAAAACGATTTTGGAGAAAATTAATAAAGTTGCATTGAAAATAACAGTCAAATTGTTCATAACAAACCACTTTAAAGCTGTAAATACCTTTCTTCGAAAAGTTTAATTTTATAATTGCAAAATTCAACATATTTCAACAGCGTTTTTTAGACACCATGTTAACATTCGAAAATCTCGGAATTTTTTTTATAGTAAATGCACTGTTTTTAGAATTATTTCCCGTATTTTCGTTGATGAACAGAAAAATTTTCCAATGAAAATTAACACGCATTTGTTCTATCGTTTCCAAGTTTATCCATGCAAATGTGGTATTGTTGAAACATAAAATAAAGAGCCTCCCGTGGGTTAGTGTGAATGTAATGCGCATGCGCAGGATTGTAAAATCCAAACAATTCAGATGATTTCCGGAATTTTTTGAGGAATTTTCATTGATTATTACTTAACGAAGCTTGATTGAGAAAAAATAAAAACAAATTGGTAACCTCAAGTACCAGTGATGTTTAAAATATATAAAAGAAAGGACAGTACTCTTCCGATTTATCGGTGTTAAAGCTAAAAAAAAATTCGAGTGTATTATTTTAATATAGTAGTATAGATAAGTATTTATAATTTGTAGAACAAAAGCTTTTTGTTCTTAAAAGAATATGATTATGAAAATATTGATTCCCCTGATCGCTAAACGGCAACATTCTATTAAAGTAAAACATTGATATTTTTAAATTTACTCAAACCAAAATTTGTGAATATTTTCAGTAAACAAATATATACAATGATTCAACTTTTATTTGCGACAAATTTATTTTGCGATTGACCAAATATACACTGGTTTGCCACGATTTATTTTCGCAATCAAAATTTGGATTATTTGTTGAGGACGGCTTTGTGGCAAAAAAAAACTTGCAACATTGAGGTTTTTGCAAACGTTGCTAAAATTTATAACCCTCGAATAATCGTTTATAGTACCTTCCCTCGTTAGTGGTATATACTGCTCCCTGCATGCTACATTTGTCACCCGACGTTGTAATATGCCGTCTCTAATCACAACAGGTTGAAATTGTGGTTCCCTGGGGTTGGTGTAATTGTACCACATCATGGTGAACTTGTAGTCCACGACAAAGTCAAAGTAACATACGTTGTTTGTACAGTTCTCATGCGGGATGACCACACGGCATTGATGTTCGAGCACAAAGAAAATCAAGCCTAGACATAATTGCACCGCAATCATAGCGAAAGGAACTCAACGAAATTTGTAATGATATTAAACCAGTCAAACGAAAGAAGAAATAATATGGCCTGTCAGCTATAAAGATTGTCTTCGTTGAGAATGTGTTGGTTCTCCGAGTTTCCTTATCGTGTGATGAAGCAATCCTTATTATTCTAATCAAGTAATGTAATATACGGCATTAAGTTATTTTTAACGAAGTTGTTATTGATATGTATAATTATATTTCCTACTCAAGGAATGGTTTTCTGTCATTTATTGTAAACCATTGACATGATTTATCACAAATTAAAGATTATATGAAAATTAAACCTTAATCTACGAAACGCCGAAAGAATCATAAAAATTTCAATTAAAGTTCAATATCCTTTTTAACACAATCAAGGTTCTAATAACATATAAGTAGACCATCACATCCTATTGAAAAGTTTTGCTCTGCTGAATTGTGTCACGTTGAGTATCATGACAAGATAGATAGAATTCCATGTTCTCTGAATAATTAAAGACTTTTACTCGCCATGTTCTCTATAATATTTGATATTTTTATTCGGAATATCTAACTTTCGCCAAAAAGTGAGTCGATTCGTTTACTTTAATTTTGTATTGATTTTACGTTATAACGTTAATTATTTTTTTATTGTTTGAAACGTAATCAACATCGGGGGGGGGGGGGGGGCGCTTTTCTTGGATTTGTGTCGCTTGACTGAAGACTTCCAACTACTTAAGGTAATCCTGATAACTTTTACATAAATGGAAATATTGATTGTTTCATCTTTTATAACAGGCTTACAATAAAAATATTTAACATGATGGGAGGGTTCACTTTTTCCGGACTGCTTTATTGAATGAATGAGTTATGAATATAAAAAATAAATTATTTTTCAAAAATGTTTCATAGGGGCTATGACGGTACCAATCGTTTCTGAAAAAAAAATACATAAACTTTATTAGATATTTGATCTGCAATACTAGATGCATGTACGTTCATGGCCATATGAACCATCAAAGAGGAATTTTATTTTACCTGCAGAGTTTCCATAGCCGGGATTTTACCGTTGACGCAAACGCATTTTTTACCTTGGCTTGTCACTTTTCATCCATCTCACACCTGTGTTTCTTTGGCGTATCACCATGCATTGCACAAAAGCTGTCTTTGCTGATGAATTACGTGCCGTTAAAACCATTTACCATTGTGAATAGTAAAAAAACAATCTTAAAAATAAGATTTTCATTTTTATTTGTAAGATTTTTAAAACCGGTATTTAGGTTTGACATCTGGGTTGCAAAGCTGTCATTTAGTGAACAATTTTTCACATTTAGTAACGATAGTACGTGTGTTTGATCGGAGATCTATGATTTGAACGTTGTTCCCGAGAAAAATTTCGAGACTGGGACTACATAAATTTCGTAAAAAAAAAACCTTGAACATCAATTTTTCAAACACATACAAGCTTAAGTGTTCTTTAAGTAGCAACCAAGGTAACAACGAAGAGACAGATTTGTTTATTTGTGACAAATAAAAACTTATAGGTTGTTAATGAATACAGCACTTGTTTTCAATCGGGAAATACCACAGATAACTCAATGCAGACAATTTGACACCATGTTCGCGCTTGAGAGAGTAAAATATTATTTATGTCCGGAAAAGTATTATACCATTCATCATAATTACTAATAAGATTGGAGTCGTAGGACATTCCGATTATTTTTAAGATAAATTACATTTTCAAATATGTTGATGTAATGAATTTTGAAGTGACACTTGCTTCCTTTCTCTTAATTCTGAGCCCGGCCTTCGTTGTTTCTCATCCTTACGCTCTTCTATATGGAGATAAAATTGTCGCCTATCGCAGTTATTGCAATAAGCATGCATCATTTACATTTATAATGTTACTTTTTATTATTATTATGCAATGGAAAATTGTAATTATTGCGACTATCGTTTTGTTTTCTGCGAACAGAATTACGCAACTTATTTCCTTGTATATATGCATAGATTTCTTCAGTTCTGAAAGTTGAATTGCTAATATTTTAGGGGTTAATCCCTTCAAAATATTGTAAATAATTGTGCTGGTTCGACCAGTTATGAAAATTTTTTACTAAAAACAATACCTCTGCTATGTACTTGTACTTTTTTCAAACTGTTTGCAGAAATAAGTGTCATTGGTTACGTACACCGTATATCGGAGTACGGATTTTCTTTATTTTTGTTTTTTTTACATTATTTATTCTTTTTAGATGTTACGGTCCTTCAGTAGTCAGGAAGATACGATAGAAATTTCGGAGCAGAGATTTAAACAAAATGAACAGAACAATAGACCAATTACTTTAATAAACACTTTGTAATTTTACACATTTATCCATATGCTCTCCGAGATTATTAATTATTTCCACATTTTCTGAACTTAAAAAACTGCACAAAATTGACCAATAAATGTCTCCAAAAAAAGGTTTGATAAAATACTTAGGACGAATATTGATACCATAACATATTATACAAAAGACATATCAACATAAAAAAAAACTTTCGAATCAACAAAAATATTAAGGAATTTCCAATTTATAAACAAAAGTGTGGATAATATCATATACGCCAGGAAACCACAAGTAACCAAAGCAAAATCATACATCTTTTTGTCTGGTTTTGTTTACTTGAAAAGAAAAATTAAGGTTTAAATCCTACATTTAAAAAAAATTCAAATCAAAGTTTGCCGTGTCAATCAATACTATGCGGTTTGTCTTTCAACGTCTGACAGTTATTTAATAAAAAGGGTGGTGTTATACTTAGTGCAATTGCTTAGTGAAATATGTTTGGCCGTTTTTCGCTTGAATTTCAGTACATTTACATTGTACATGTACATCTTATTTACATAAAGAGACGGGAGGTCAATAAATGCTTATACAAATACTTGTTAGAACTGGATTGCGAGGAAATATGATGGCACCAGAGAAGTCTTACGTTTTTAGAGAGACTGTTAATTCATAATGTAGTGAATGTAACCATGATAGAAAGTCAGAAACCGTTTTATAAAATGAAAACTATATTACTTATTCACAAAAAGATCTGTTTTTGGAACTTCAATGTTATTAGGTATAATCACACCTGTGATTAAAATTCTGTGATTAAAATTATGGCCCACTTGTGATCTTTAATTACTAAATTGAGTTTTTTCTCTATTTTGATATAAAATGTTATTAATTATTTTACATATATTTGTTCTTCTACGTTTAATTTCTTTGCCACATTTCACAAAGTGTGTCGAGTATTCGATTGCCGTATCAAGAAAAAACATACATGCTAGAAATGCTAATTGAATTGTGTCCCACTAAGAGTTGACTTCTCTTATGATAATTTGCGGTCAGTTGCATTTGTTTAATGGTTTACTTGATGTATGATAATGGGTCCTAACTTTCTTTGATGTTGTTCTTCGTTAAATTTTGCATGTAATGATCTAACGTTCTTTTTTTGATATGTACGAGTACTGGAATAGTAAGACCGTTACCATGCAAACAATACAGTTGATTTAACAGAATAAAAGACATATTGGGTGAGAATAATGACTGTGAAATAATATTCATTTCTGAGAAAAATTCATTTTAACATTCTTTTTTACATAATATTAAGTTTTACTAAATTCGTCGTAGTGGCTTTCTTAATCAAATACATCCATTAAATGCAAAAACAAAGGTGCACATTTTGGTTTATGAAAAGTATTCTTTTGGTGCCTCAATTTTTTTTAGTTCGATTACAATAATCAACGTTCGCCTGATTCTTATACCTGAAAAAAGTTACAAACATATACCCTGGGTAAAAAATCATTCATCCACTTAAATTATGATTACAGGGACATGGTCGTATTTTTTATTTTTTTTCTGTAAGACATATCTAACAGTGTCAGTTGTAAAAATATAAGGGAGACACAATTCTTTGTCATGTTAACATTTGTTTTTGTTTACATTTTGAATGCAGACAGGAAAATTCAAGATTAAGACCAAAAACGAATATGACAAGGCTATGATATATTTATTTGTTAAAACGAATTTGCAGGTAAAAAATCCCCCTGGGAAAAAAGTTTACCTGTATATTAAAACAATGTAAACAAAGATATGGCTCAAGACATGGCACGATCAAAATCAAAATTTCATAAGAACAATACAAAATAAGGGCAGGTCAAAGATCAAACTCTAAAATAAAATTAGAAATTTGACCAGATGCCATGGAGGTCACACTCGCCGTGTGCTCCTTTTCGTTATTGAGAAAAACGGAAAAATCGATGGATATTAAGGTGATTAATTATGGTTTAACAATAACAGTCAGTATGAGACCAAGAGGACGATTGCATTTGCTGACAAGGGCGTTGTATCGAGACTGTTATTAACTAGTTTGTCAGTGGCTTGCCTCGCATTAAAAACTGTTTATTACGTGGAAAATTCCATTGTGTACCGCATTTAATGAAACACAAAAACTCCATGTGTATGATGTGAATTGCTCAACTAAGTAAGGAGAGTGGACTATAGAAAATTTAAGTCATCAGGTTTATCAAAAAATTTGTTGTTTGGCTACCATTACTGTCTCTTTCCAGTAACATATCCAAATATAAAACAGATGACAGACTCAGTGGTATTTTTTATTTCAAATTTACCGGAATATAGAGTCGACGTAAGTATGGAAGTAACAATTGTTAATTGATAAGACGTCTTCAATATATCTGAAAGCTTAGTTGAAGGCCTCAGCGAATGACTTTTTTTCACGTTTAAGTTTTTGAATAAATTCTGCTTCAAATGAATACAGGAATAGGTCCCATGGGTATCAATCGCGCTCCAGTTCCCATGAAAATTCCTTCAGATTGTTGTATTGTAAGACCTGATTTCTAAAAATTCCATAGATGCTGTCTTTCAGAAACTCAAGCATTGTTATCCACTTCAAAGTACTTCTGTGTACTATCCGAATGGTTTTTAACAAATAGTTTTTTCAAATGTTCGATGAGAAGGTAAATCATTTTGTTCCCTTTTTATTGAAAAAGCAGCTATCAATGATGTCAAAAAACCTTGACTTAAATTTCTCGTAGGTGATTGCTGTATAAAATGAAGAGAATGCGTAAATTTTGATGCTATTGATTTTGGTAAAATTTGGAGATTTCAAATTTTAAAAATGTTCCTTTAAATGTTCACTTCAGATTCATACTGCTTCTTGAATGAACTGTTGCACAGTACTATCGAAGTTTTTCTTTAACTGCTGTTGGTATTTTTGTAAGGAATAAAGAAAAAGGCTTCGTGGTTTTTTAAGGATTTCTATGAAGTTTAGGTATCTAATAAAGGTAATTTAAAGTGATTTTGGTTGTTGTTAATATTGAAAATAACGTCTGACACGACTTTTAAGAATTTCCTCCTTAGAAAGAGAGCTATGATGATGAGTTGTTTTTCCATTTGCGGAATTAAATCCAAGCTCTTCTAATATATTTTTTATATAATGAGCCTTACAAAGAAAGAACACTTTTTTTTCCATTTCAGCACATACATGTATAGAAAAGAATCGTAAGCTGTGTGTCTTGCGTTTTCATTGCAACTCTACGACAGACACATATTTTTGTTGATCATTAGAACATTGTTAATACTGTAAACCAACTTTTATTAGCAACGACATTATTTTGCGATTAACTTGAGCAAAAGTGGTTCGCAACGACTAATGTTTGCGATCAAGCCATATCCAGACCCGTTTTGTTATAACAACTAGACGACATCGTTGCGAGAAATATTCGTGACGACGAGGCCCTCGCGAACCTCGCGAAAATTTCTCACACGCAAATAAAAGTTGGTTTACAGTACATGTAATAAAAAGACAAATAAAATTAGACCGCAACCGTTCTGCCCTTTTATAATGTACATCAGTTATAGCATTAATTTAGCTGATATATTATTAAGTCGAATTCTATTTATATAAACATACTTAATGATCATTTGACATAAATCTATTCATTAATTATGGAAATAGAATGAAAATATTTAATAATATGAAGAATATAAATAATTTTGCATATTAAATCCAAACTGTCACATATTCCTTTATTTTTCCGTTGTTCATCTTAAAATTAATGATGTACTATGAGACTGCTTATAAAGGCATAACAATTTATTTATTTTATAGTGTGACTCTGCGTTTTATACGGAGTAACAAATTTAACCATATTTTCTTCTGAGCGTGTTTTAGACTATCGTCAGATAGAGTTGTTTTTCTTTCTTTCGCATAGTCGTAAGTACCGTGGTACCATTTTTTTTATTAAAAAAAAATCACTTAGAAAGCTGATAGAGAAAACAGTCCATGGACAAAATGTGAATATAAGGTCCGTAGAGCGTATTATAGTGTTTTATTTAATTTCAACTTTATTTCCACATTAAAATGCTTTCTTTTGGAGATTATTGCAAAAAATTAAGCCGAAACTTTGCCGAAAAATTACATAACCCGCGAAGTGCAATAATTGCTACCTTCATAATATGAATCATTAAATAAAGCATTTTCTTGTTTATATACAATTTTCTTTAAACAAATTAATCAAACTTTCGTAAAAAGTAACTAAAAATAACTAAACATTGTTCATGTACATCAGTATGTTAGATTAAAGAAGAATTAAAGCGACTTCTGAGGGACTTTGCGTCTGCCATAATCACGTTTTTACGTACAGTCCGTGATTTTTTCGTGGTCGATAAAGGTTTTAACCGATTGATAAGTTGGGCATTAGATTTCAGACCTGTTAGTTTCTACAGCTAGGAATTACAATCAATTTCCGTATCCTCACTAGGCAGATCTTAATATATCATAATAAAACAGCTTTCCATTGTAACTATTATGAAGACTAATATCATAGAAATTGGGAATTAGCGGAGTTTTTACAATTTGAAGTGGGTTTGACATTTAATGTATATGGTATAATTCAGTCGTTTATTTCAGTTAGTCATTTGCAATGTAGTCTGAACTTGAGTCGTGATGGAAAACATGGAGTCAACAGACAAATGTAGAAAACAAATTCCTCTCGTGACCCAACAAAACTTATTGATACATTTACACTTCACGAAAGTTTCATCTTATGCTTGCTCGATTGGCGTAGCGCGTCGAAATTACATACGCTATACAAAACACCTTAATACAAATTGCGACAGATATTATATTTATTTATTTTTTTAGCTATTCTTTTGAACAAACAACACACACAAGCACCCGTCCGTTGACATAAGGTGGACACTTTAAGGAACCACATTGTGCTTCTACCAGGTAGAACACGTAACCATCCATTGAAGCATGGCCTCCATGTAAGGTGTCTGGGTTGGCGTCAATGCATGTGAATTTCGATCCTGCACTGTTAGCATAGTATCCCGCCATAAGATAACCACGATATTCGAGCTTCCATCCTTTGTAACAGGTTTTTCTCGCTGAAATTGATCATTTTCTATTGTTTCTTGTACTATTTGCATTAATTGCATACGTTTGTAAAAAGAAATGATTATCAAAAAGTTTAATAAAGATATAAATATCAATTCCCTCCATAAAGGAAATATTTTATTCAAAAAATAAAAAGAGGCTATTTATATTTGATTATCTGAATATGACATATCCTATTTTTATATTTCACCATACCTTGAATAATGTTTTCAAACCCTTTGTTAAATTAATTTTACGATACTGGTGCTTATTTTATGGAATCTGTTGTAGTTTATTTTCATTGGTCTATTTATTTACAAGTATTTATCGTTTGTTTACCTGGAAACATTTTTACGGCAGATTTATTTCGGCGGAGACAAACAGCACAGGGAACATCATGATCATGTAGTTTTCTCATGTATCTAGTGAGCTCACTAGTTTCGTACTCCGCCCCATATACATAAGCTTTTCCACCCTTGGTTCCATCTTTATAAATACCCCACTCTGGATTTCTAGGTAAACAAAGGGGCTCTACAGCACCTCCTGAATGAGAATAATGACTCCCACCAACGTATCCTACAATAACATTGAAACTATCGATACACATTAAGAAACTTGCTGACATGTAATAGTAAAAAAAAATTAAAAATCAAAACAGACATACAACATTAACGCACTCCCATTGACGCCAATAGATAGAAATCAATCATGAAGAATTCTAAACACGGTTTTCAAGAATGTTCATAACTCAGAGTTCAATAAACAGTTTTGCGGAAGTGCAGTTTTACCAGAAGAACACATTAAAAACAGGGCTCTCATAAAAATGGTCCAAAATAAGCTTTTCCTGCTTAATTTACGAACAAAATGACTTTTCATTAATAATTGTATTGGGTATATATAAGACAAAACTTCCCACATAAGCATGCGAGGATTGATTTTTTTTTAAATTTAAAGTTAATCTTACCAGAATGTATTAGTTCAGAATCGTTCGGACACTCTTTTTTACCCCAGCGGGTATAAACAACACTTGCGTTCCTGGTAGCTGTCAGAAACAAATATTTCAAGCGAGAAATAGATATTTTCAAATAAAATGTTTCAAAAGGTTTTTTTGGTAAATAGATATAAATGATCTACCTTTAAGTGTATGAATATCAGCCTCTAGTTTTTCTTTCAGTTCTCTGATAGCTTTTTCTTGACTGGTCTTAAACTCCCGCCTCAACGCCTCCACGTGATTTCCTCCTACGTTTGAAGACAGTCGTCCTGCCAAGTATCCCTCTAGTAAATCCTTACAATTACCAGTCTTTGTTTCTGCATGTGTTGCGACAAATATCATCAGGAAAATAATTAGAACACCCATAATCTGCAAAAAGAAAAAAAATGTATACTTATACTCTACCATTAATTCCTGGTGGTATTACACATAGACAACAGAGCAATGTTATCTAGAAAAAAGATATAAGAATAAATTTCTATGTAAGGTATTTTTCAGTTCAATTTGATTTTAATCTTTATCATTATTTTTTTCGCAGAACAAAAAAATCGTTTAAGATTAGATAGTAAGATTTAGTTTCCTTAAAAATTGAATGTTACTCTGTATTCTAATTCATTAAAAAAAATAAAAAAGAACTAAGCATGAAAATAATGAAATGGAAGCAAACATCTACATTTTAATAACTTTGTTATTGAAACGGATAGTTTAGTTCAAATTTTATTTTGTTTGAAAATTTAAAGTTGTTTGAAAATTGTTTTAATTCTCAAAGAAAAATTAAAAGGAAAGTCACACAAAAATACTCAAACGCATACGTGTATTTACTAAGTTATCCAAACAATAACAATATTGATTTTATCTTACCACATCGGCGTAATAAAAAAAATCCACGTCAAAAGATATTGAAAAAAAAACACCTTCTGAATTCAATAAAAATAGACACATGTCAGATTTTTTCTTCTATTTATATAAGTATCATATCTAGTTTACGTGCAAATATACCACCTACATGTACATGTTATAAATGCATTAATATGAAACCAAACACTGATCTAAATCATAAATATGTATAAAGCAAAACAAAGGCCTCAGCCTTTTTTTTTTATATAAAATAAGTTGTATATACATGTATATTACCTTCTTTCCAATATCATATTTTAAAGATAAAACATTGTATACCTTTTTAACAGTCAAAGCTCAACTTGAACATGAACGTAACATGAACATGACAAATGCAAAACACTCTCTACAACGATTCTACTATGAAATATCACTATTATTAATATTATTAATATTTGAATTAAAACATTTCTACCGATGTTAATAGTATGATCATGGTAAATGTGGTCGACGACGAAGTCAAAGTAACATGCATTTTTTATATTGTTTTAATGTAGAGGGACCACACGACATTGGTTTTAACAAACTAATCAGGACTATTTTCAAGACTGTCCTAACATTGCGGATGCTTACATGTAACAGAATTAAAACTTTCTAAACAAATTAAAACAATATTTTGATTTGGATCTGATATGTTTATTGCTTTCTATTTACAGAGTTGTTATCGTATTTTCCTTTCCTTTTGCATATTAAGTTAACTATCACTCTCGTTTCCAGTTGTTATGATAATGCATCACAAGTGATATTTTTAACATACTTGGTACATGATTTTTTTAAGTTATAATTGTATTTGTACAGGGAATAATAAAAATTTGATCTGTTTGTGCCTTTAGATATATTGTAATTATTTACATATCATGATATGTTTACAATGAATTAGTCAGGATTTATCACAATCATAAAATAGCATATACATGCCAGACGGGCATTAGTGTAGCAATGATTATAAAAATACCAATCTTTCACTGCGAATTTAACTATATTATCAAGGTAGTCTGTATTTGCTTATTTAACAAATCTACAAGCTTTACGATTTGCATAATAATACAGCAGCACTGCTTAGTTTATTTATTCCTTGGGTTTCTAAATATAAACTTAATGAACAAATCTCATTTCGTTGTTTTAAAACTGTTAGAGTTACAAAACATCTTACTTTTTAATACTTTATCATATATGCGTTTTTCAATATTCATCCAATATTTAAAAAATTGAATATCAAATATGTCCTCAAATAACGTTGATATCCTTATTTTATTCATAAGTATCGAAAATGAAGTCTTAACTATATAATTATAATATGCTAACTAGCTCATCTTCATTTATTACAACAAAACTGTAATCGTTTGCATTGCTATTACATTTTATTCTCTTAAAGCACTGGTATTTGTGAAGGTGGAGGTTACTCGATTTTCAATGTATAAAAAAGTCCTGTTTACTTTACATAATTATCATAATGCATGAATTAAACTTTTCCTAATGTCTGTGCATTACAAGAACTCTAGATTTCAAAGGAGTGAAAGATATTTATAATCATAAATTGATTTTCACAGCACTCGTATTAAACATACAAATCAATTGCTCCGTGACCTTGTTCTGCAACATGTTTGTTTTCTTTAAAACTAGCATTTCCGAATTATAAAACACATTTTCAATGTCAATGGGATATAGACCAACTTTGATCAGTGTTTATTTTTGACCGATGTCGAAATGCTACAATTGTCTTATTACTGTAGTTAAAGAATATGAGTCGGTGCAGTCCGTGATCTTTCTTAGGTCGCTGTAGGTTTCGACCAATCGATCAACTGGGCGTGTGTATTTCAGTTTTGCCAGTTTCCTGTCAGTTTCAGTTGCTATAGGTTTCGACCAATCGATAACCGCGCGTGTAGATTTCAAACCTTAGGTCTCTATAGAGCTATGAATTAACGATAATTGTCCGTAACAAATAGAGAGAATCATTCTTGGTAGGTGTAAATATAATTTTTGAAGTATCATTTTAAAGTGTATTTATAGTCAGCATACTCTGTATCCCAAACAGAGTCTTTGCTGAAACTAACAGGTCATCAGAAAAAAATTACAGCGAAAATGTTATTCAAATTGTGAACAATTGCATCTTACAAAATGTATTCCATAATCACAACATAAAGAAGTTAAAGTAATAACACTTTATTTTACTAGAATAATCGTTAAAAGCTTTACTTTTATCTCCATATTTTTGCTAACGTCAAACTATGGTCGATATGGGCCGGACGAAAAGTAACCACGAGTTGTGTTTGATTTGCCGGCAATTCCTGAAATGCCGGCAAAAAGTAACCACGAGTTATATTTGATTTGCCGGCAATTCTTAGATGCCGGCAAATCTCAAACGTGGGCAAATCTTACTTATTGTTCAATTAAAATACCAGAGGATATAGAGGTCAAAAAGTCTCGTTATCTTAATTGACAAAAGGGTTTGACAAAAAACATGGCAGTTTTACTTGCAACGTGCATTATTAATGACATCAAACAGAACACAAGAGCAAATTAAAAAAAGACAGCATCAAAACATCCAGACATGTCCTAAACTCATTGGAACCCGACACTCTTAATGAAGCATTTGGTCAATTGCTTATATATCATAACTAATTAAGAGCGTTTCGGCGGTATTAATAGCACATGTGACATTTCAAATTTGTAATAAGTCAGGAGCTCACCTTATACATAAATCAATCAATCTCTTTGAACTTCATTTGGTTTTAATTTGGATCTAATGATAAGATCACCTATATTTTTGTGTTTACTGTATGCAACCACAGGAGGTGTTGTGAATAATTTTTGCATACTTCGTCATGTATGTTATCCCAGTATTTCATAAGTCGTTCCCTTAATTCTCTTATACAAATTTCGTCACCAAAACATTAGATACAGCCTTTTTATTGTGTTCTTCTTTTATTTTTTTAGAAGATTAATTCTATTTGCTGAAAAGTTTCTTGCATAATAGGTTCAATTTCTGATTGTTTTTAATCTCTTTTTTTTTTAAGATGAGTTTTAAAGTCTTTAAAAATACTTTGTAATACAGCTTGATCACTAGTATTTCTCAGATGTCTGGTACATTCTCCTTTAATTAAGCCCTTGAAAACTGATGAGCTATGAGCACTTTGTCTGTCCAGGAATTGGAAGCTGTTAGTAGGTTTGATATATGAGCAAATGTCTAATTGCTGGCTATCTGAGAATCTTGTTTTCTTGTATATGGTCGTGTCTAAGAAATTGACTGGTGTGAGATAATTCATAAGTAAATCTCAGATATTTATGACAAGAGTTCCCTATGTCAAAAAATTCTTTAAATTCATCCGGGCTTCTATTAAATAGAATAAAGCGTCCTCTCTATATGTGCCGTGATAAATAAGTTTCGAAAGGCCCTCAACATTGTCGGCGCGCAATTACCCCCTTACTTCTCCTCATACTTTGCTTCTTTTCAACCCTTTCGACCAATTAAGATAACTTGACTTTTGTGACCTCAGTCTTCTGGTATTTTAATTAAACATTAAATATAAGATTTGCCCACATTTAAGATTTGCCGCCATCTAAGAATTGCCGGCAAATCAAACACAACTCGTGGTTACTTTTTGCCGGCATTTCAGGAATTGCCGGCAAATCAAACACATCTCACGGTTACTTTTTGTCCAGCCCATATCGGCCATCGTATCAAACAATTTCAATTTATGTTTTGATAGAAAAGAGCGATTTTTTGAACTCAACAAAACAACAACATACTTGGGGGTTTTTTTCAATTTATTTTTGAGGTTTTGTGCATTACAAAAAAAATGAAAAGCGAACTTCGCCTCAACCGTACAATGTACCAAGTCAAAATAAAAAAACACTATGCTTCATTTTTCATGAAAGATATATTTTTCAATTATGTGCTATTTCAAGATTTCATTGATGTGATGCATGCATATCACAGGATGAATGACCATCTTTAACTTCTCCTTAAAGATAGCTTAAAGATGCTTAAAAGTAGCTTAAAGACGATCTTTAAGCCACCTTTAAGCCACCTTTAAGGACAACTTATAGGTCCTTAATGTCCAAACTTCTTTAAGCCACCTTTAAGCTACCTTTAAGCCACCTTTAAGCCACCTTTAAGCCATTAAAAAATCGTTTAATTTAATATTGTGCTTAATTTACCAACAAAATATATTAACTACATGATAATGATAGAAAAGGTATTAAAAACGGTTTTTGTTCTAGAAAATAAAATTTAAAAAAAATTAATCAAAACTTAATGGAATCCGTTAGGCTTACTTAGTAAATAAATTTAAACCGAGTAGATAAACGTTCATCTAATTCACAGCTAAATGAAATGCAAGGAAGAAGATGAAATCATTTCTTTCATTTCTTTCATTAAATGCATTGAAACTATTAGGGTATTAGTTCTACGCAATTTTCCCGGTTTTCATGATCACGGCGCCGTTCCAGTATGTTTAAACATTTACGTGTATACATGATTTTTAGACTATCAATTCTATGACAAACAATATAACCAATTACGGGTGACGTATTTACTGCATGTGGCAATTGCAAATGATGTATACATATACTTGTACATACAATTGTATGATGTACCAGGCCGGGTATGTGACATATTTACTCTTATACATATATTTAAACAATTAACCCCTATTTATGATCACCGGTACAGGAAATGATTAGCTTCTAGATTTTATTCTTACATACATGTATCTTTAATTTGTAGACGTAACATTTTTAAAACCCAGAGTTGGGAAATAATACTTTGAAAATGAATTACAAATGTAAATAAACTTTTATTCACTAGACTTATCGTATACACGTACATACTAAGATTTCAACGTCTTTAGAAACCCTGACTTGCACCTGGGCACACGACACACCTGTTGTGTATATCTTGTATATTCTGTGTTAGTTCCAGGGGTTTTCTTAAGTTGGACAAACAATAGACTCTAATTAGATGTACACAAACGTGCACCTGGGCACAAGACACAGCTTTGTGTATATCTTGTATATTCTGTGTTAGTTCCAGGGGTTTTCTTAAGTTGGACAAACAATAGACTCTAATTAGATATACACAAACGAACAAAACTATGTCTAGACAAACAAAGCAGTAATATCCTGCCCGATATAACAAAGGCAGTTGAAAGTCTTTTCATCTTTAACATGTATCTAGCAGATCTAGAATTAGACCTAGAAATAATTAAAATTGAAAAAAAATTCATACCTTCAACCGATTATTAAATTAAATCATGCAGCCGGATGAACTAAGAGAGAGAGAGAGAGAGAGAGAGAGAGAGAGAGAGAGAGAGAGAGAGAGAGAGAAATTTCACCGATTAATTTATAATAGGAAACAAACATACTTAAATATAATTTCGTGCACAAATTTAGATCGAAGACTGCGCTCACCCCTACAATAATTTTGAATAATTTTAAAACCAAAAAAATTATAAAGAATTTTATGACAGCAATCTGTGTCCATCGGAGCATTGTTGATGATAGCAATATGTGTTTAATGGCACGCCAATTAAATCCGCCTGGACCCCACCCCCTTCCCTGGAAATTATATCATCACTCGGATCACCCCCTCCCCTCCCTATAAAAGAGCTTTTGCAATTAATACATGTTTTTATTGTTCAGTTTGATCAAACTTGACTTAAACGGAACTTAAAGATGGTTTAAAGACAACTTAAAGGGAGCGTAAAGAAGTTTAGACATTAAGGACCTATAAGCTCAGCTTAAAGGTGACTTAAAGATGGCTTAAAGATTGTATCTCCTTTAAGCTACCTTTACGCCACCTTTAAGCCACCTTTAAGGACTTGCTTAAAGATTGTTTTTCCCCCTGTGTATGTAAAAAAAACCCTCAATAATCCATGTGCTGAAATATTATATCTTTAATTGACGTGACAAGCTATACGTGTTAAACTTATCCCCCTCCCCCAAAAACACAGAAAAATCCAATACATGTGTATCTTAATTGCGCAAAATATCCTTTTACCTAACAAGACTTTTAAAAAGGATATGAGAGATGTTTACAACATTATGTCAAATGATAAACTTTACACTATTTTTTTAATTTTTAAGGATTAAAAGAAAGAAGCTAAGAAGAACACCTGTATATAATTAAAACTGCATCCATATTTGATTTAAATACGTCTCAATTAAATACTTATAGAACTAGGCCTCGGAATCATGAAGCACTATAGACCGAAGTCCAAAACTTACAATTTAGTCATTAATAAAATAATGATATTGATATTTTAAAAATATACACTGGTTAATATCAACATAATATAAAAGGGATTTAAAAAAAAAATTACGATTTATCCAATTACAAAACAATACTTTAAAAGTGTTTATTCACGCGTAGGGAAATATATTTGTTTCATATCGCTTTTTCTATGGTATCGTGGTATTTCTGTTTGCGTTTACTAGCACGCGCTGAAATTGACATTTGACGTCAGATTATTTTTAGACAAAGTAAACAGAGACACGCTGAACTAGGTGAGACACCAACCGTAAGCTAGGGCTGTATCGCCATCGGGGCTGATATTTCTCTGTCTCGGTCCGTCGTCAAGGTGTGTATTGCCCTCAATTTTGAAATCGATAATTCCCATATATCTCTGTTTTAAATTAAGACTAGTTTGTGAAATAACAATAGAATAACAAAATTAATATTACAATGCATCACCTTACATGTCTGAATATTATTATTTATTGTCGAAAATTGAAAAATAATAATTCAAAAATTGCGCCAAAAGTGATATGTAGCTAAGTAAGGAGAGGTAACCTACAACGGTTGTGTATTAAGAACAATAGCACGCTTTATTGATATCAATCAACATTTAAATTATGGAGGATATATCTAAAAGGATGGAACGAGACCAAATCGTTGAAATACAGAGTTTAGATTGTAAAAATTAAGTGGTTAAAGTTATGGAGGCGCTTATGAACGTTCTCAAACAACTTGCTATAACAGTATAGACTTAAATGAATAGAATCTGACAGGAAACTTACAAAATCTCAGTGAAAAAATTTGACTCATTACAAAGTTACGTAGGATGGAAGTTTCTCTCTCGATAATTTTGAATTCTATAAGGTACAAGTGCTTTATCTCAGACGACAGATTCCTTTGTACTGTATTTCAAACGATGATGGTTTGTCGACAAAGTCCAACAACTCTGACAGTTCTTAACACATAAAAAAGGAATAAAAACGAACGAGTTTTGTAGATCAAAAACTCACAATAATATTAGTTTCTTGAAATATTTCCGTATTGATAGATTTTTCGACAAAATGATTTAACGCGATATCATAGGACCGGCTCGTACATTTGTTACGCAATAAGCTCAAAACTGCGTAAAATACCCTCGCGTGTATGGTAAACAAATCAAAACTTCACGGTGGTAAATCACTCATCCGCGTAATTAAACCCACACCTATTGTTTGACTATAGAAACGTACTAAACCACCACTTTTCCAGTAAGACAATGTACAAATTTTCACTCAAGTCTAGGACTGCTTCATAGATCTTGGACCTGACTGCAGATACGCTCATTTAAATAAGAATAAGGTTTCCTAATTTTGATAAAAAATACAATTGCTGTTAAGTCTGTCTTTTAGGGCACATGCAGAAAAAATATAATTCTTACCAAAACTTTAAATGTCTTTTTAATTAGTTTTAATAAGTATAATTTGGTTCACTTATATTTATTTGTTGGTGTTTGGGCAACGATTCCAGGTTCTCCAAAGGTCGATCCCGTGGGAAAACTTGAGCCTAAACCTGTGTGAAGTAAAAGAATGGTTAAACATTGATTTGACATGATAATTCCACTTATCAGTTTGAACTATGATACACTTGTCATTGTATAAGGAAAGCGGATTATGCATTTAACCTCCACTCAATAAACTCTTAGAATAAGCGAATATGATTTTCATGTCAAGCATTGTTATTATTTAAACCTTTGAAGGCCTCTAATGAAGTTTACTCAAACGTAACTGAATAAGATATAAATGTGTGTGTTTAATTCTATTTGACAATAAATGTATCTCTCAACTATTGAATTGTTCTTCATTTATAACATACTTTTTTTCTCCTAAATCAATAACAAATACATATAATTATGAAAGGGGGAAGGAAAAAGTAAAATATATCAACCTTTTGACGAAAGCATTCTTTCTTGGTTTTTGAGTGATGAAAGAAACTGGTTTGGGTTAACTCGAAAGTTATTGCATGTCGGGAAATTCGGTGGTAGAGGGGCCATTTCTTGGATTTCTCCTTCTTGCATAACTAAGTTCATTCCGTCAGACTGGTGATGGGCCAAATGGCAATGCATTAACCAATATCCTGAAATACATATAACAATCAAAAAGTAAAATTATGTTTACCTTATATGCAATCTTATCATAATTGCATATTACCGTTAATGTAATAATGCAATCATATTTTCTGTACAGAGAAATTTTGTTTCGCCAAAGTAGGAAACATATCTGAAATAATCTGCACACAGGGTCACTTTCAATAAGGTTTCAATAAGGTTTTGACTTCATTAAAAGGCATGTATAATTATGTTGCCTTCTTATCCAATCATGTAACAACAATCTTATCGAAATAGTTCAAAATACGGTGTTAATTGTTAAATTTAATATTATATATAAATTACTATACAATATACCTGGATTATCCGCAATAAATCGGATGATGACGTAACCATTGGCGGGAACGTTTATTGTATCCTTAAGCGGTGGATTGATAAGATTAAGGCCCGGAATATCCCCGTTAATCCAAGAGGGATCCGCCCATGTGGCTCTTGTACATTGTTCATTCAAACATCGAATGTCAGGGTTAAAGGCAGTGGAGTTCCCGGTTTCAGGATCGAAAGGTGGATAGGCTATCTTCAGAACGTGGAAATGGTGTCCATGTAAGTGAACAGGATGAACAATTTTAATAGTACCTGGGCAGAGAAAAGCCATTTCAATACTCTGCAATTGCTATACAAAGACACCTGGTTATGTGACATGCTTGTAATGTAAAAACGAGGATTCTTCCCGAAAATTGTTTCAAACTATTTATCATATGCAATATTCTATCTATTTAGTGGTTATGATAAATTATAATGAGGAATAAATGAATTGTCTTATAAAAAATAGTGGGGGGGGGGGTTCTTTCACAACTCTTTTATGTTTCGTTTGGCACACTATTTAAGAGATTTCTTTTATCAGAAAATCAAAGAATGAAAACGAACATTTGACAAATAAGCTCAAAATTATATTCTCTATAGTGAGTTCTATGTAAATCCTATTACAGTCGTATATTGAACAAGGAAATCTCTTACCACCAAAAGAAAAGAGAACCATTTCTATGACATTTCCTAGTTCAAACTTCAGCGTGTGAATACAAGAACAGTCCGTGTCTTTGCAAGTATCGGGTCCACATGGTATTATGGTACCGGGACCAGGGTATGTCTTTATAAAAGTACATGCGAGTAGTATATTACTACAGTGTATATTATTAGTTGAAATTCAAAAGAATTCAAAAGAATGATTAAACTATTTGAATTTACCGACATCAACGCCTTTGGTAAATTCTATTGTATTGTAAAGAGAAAGAACTAAGTTCTCAAAGAGAAACCTTTAAAATTCATAATTAAATCAAAAATGTTTAAAAACATATTTTACCTAAGATAAAGAGACAAAGAAACTATGGGCGATAAAAATTGAAATTGGAGGGAAAAATACAAAGTTGCTCTTTTCTAAACCGTATTTGATGATTATTCAAAGCTTTTGGTACTGCATGGCTTCTTTATCAAGTAGGTAAACTTTTTACACAAATCAGATTTACGCAGTGTTTGTAAGGCAATTTAAATGTTTTAAGAGCCCAATATTTCATTAGTTTTACATGTAATTTTCGACTTAAAATTAATTTCAAAAGTAAGTCGAACAAACCAAACATTCCTTGTATACGGTATAATGTTTCTACGTGTACCTGAATGGCTGAAGTTGGTTTAACAAATCTGTGTCCATTGATATTTGGACCTCCTGAAACAATTCAATCGTATTTATTTTTAAAATCGTCGCACCTAATCATAATTACTCTGTATAGAAATGATAAGTATTGAATTACATGTATATTCAATATAGATTATATGTTATGTGATAACCTGTTTTATATTCAATTATATTCAATATAGATTAAATGTTATGTAATAACCTTTTTAATGATATAATCAAGCAATATGATAAATGACTGTACAATGTCTAAATTGACATCCAATGTGACTCTTACCGAATCTTAGATTGTAGCAAATCGGATTCCGTAAATAATTCTTAAAATACAATGCGCTGTATCAAATAAATGTTCAACAAGAAACTAATTTTGTTCTCTCGGCCAAAAAAATTAACGTCGCAAACCTCATTTCGATGATCTATTTATTTAGTCTATCGACTAAAAACTTATTCCAGAAATTGAATAAACGAACAATAAAGAAACTATATTGTTTTTACTTACCAAATGTTTCGATGATCTATTTATTTAGTCTATCGACTAAAAACTTATTCCAGAAATTGAATAAACGAACAATAAAGAAACTATATTGTTTTTACTTACCAAATGTTTCGATGATCTATTTATTTAGTCTATCGACTAAAAACTTATTCCAGAAATTGAATAAACGAACAATAAAGAAACTATATTGTTTTTACTTACCAAATGTTTCAAAATACTTGGAAACACCGGTTTTTTAGTTGTATAATCGATATCACATTTCAATTTTTAGAATTATATATGTTTCCTATACAAAAGTAATTATTTTCAAGTTTTTAAACACTCCTCCATGTTAATAAATGCTTTTCTGTCTTATTTTCTTATCGCTATTTTCTTACTCTTTTTGAGCATTCTTACTCTATCATTACCAGATAACTTCTTACCATCAATATTGAAGTTGAGAAAAAACAACTGTTTTTGTTTCCCAGGTTTTACAAATGGCACAGGATGTTTCTTTATCTCAAAATTTGTGGCTCGTAGTCTAGTTAATGGTATACTGACGATGTTAATGCCAGCGGGGTAGAGGCTAAAAAATTTGAATTAAATGCACAGGGGCTTAGTTTTACTGGTCAAGTGACTTACTAAAACGTACTAAAACAATGAAATTACATATTTATATAACATTACACAAAAACAAAATATTCTTAATCAAAACCATTTATAATGTGTGGTGTTTTAGAGCAGTATTTTTATTTTTACATTTTTTTTATTTTGAGTTTTGAGTTTTTCATGCTGTTCTTTTTTAATATGACATATACATTCAAGACTGTTACTGAAACAATGCAATTTTTACTCAAAATAGCAATAATAAAATTGGACGTGGTATTTTTTAGACTATGAAAGTTTTAATTCCAATTTATGCACGTAATAGTAAACAAAATAGTGCGAGGCTGTAGCCAATCACAAAAATAAAGGTTTTTTAAAAGTTCTGAAAATAAGAGCATCGAAAGCCAACACATTAAAAGTACTTTGTTTTGCTATAAATTCGATTAATGATATTTATTTACAACAATACAGATCTAAAGAAAAGAAAACGCGTATATTGACAGACTTAAATATGGGTCATTTTTCACAAATTTTTTAACTCTTCTGCCATCATAAACATTTAAAAATGTACCTGTAAAGGTTAAATGTAAAGATAATATTAAGATTTTAAAAAATCATGCTTTTTCGTTTTTATAGAGAATACAATCATTCATATTTGTTTTCTTTAATAATGTTTAATCTGTTTTATTTAAACATTCATTTATTACTTTGAAAAAAGACACAAATTTACCCGAATATTTGATTGACAGCTAAGCAAGGTACAATTGGTGTGCAGACTCTTTTTTTGACGATGGGTGATGCGTTTTCGTCAACTCCCTGATAGTTCAATATGGCGTAGGTACCCCTACGATTGGTAAAGGTTTGCTGTTAAAAAAGAAATAACTTCGCAGCTTTAACATTAGCTTATATTTAGGTTAAACATGAACAAAAGAAGTAAAAAGATATATAAGGAACATGAGATTTTAATCAAGTTTAATTCCTTAACGCTAATGTTAAAAACGGGTTATCCTGTTCAATCACTATACGTTTGAAATTTAGGTAGTAAAGGTTGCTGGTCTCTTGAAAAGCTATGAAAAAGCAAAGCCCTGCGTATTCGTTTATTGTCCTCAGCCGTATGGTATAGATTGATTTTCTTTATGAATTCATGAATTTGTTTGTCAAAAACTTGAAAAACATTTTGAAGTCATAATACCCATTTTGTGTAATTTTGTTCATATTTCTCTTTACAAAATATTTTTAGACTGAGAGATTCTTGCAATAGTATTGAACGATTGATAACAATTATTTTTTTCAAAATTATTTAAAAGGGAACTAACATCACACTGAGAAAATGATTCACAATAAATACAAACTCCGTACAAATTTCTAGAGAATGGTTTTTATGCTGAAATAGTAATTAAAACCTTCAAAAGTATTTTTTTAAATACCCCACTAAAGTCTCCTATGGCAGTGGTAAGGTAATTTATTCGGTAATTATCTGCAGGTCTGTTGGTAAAAATTATGAAATCCACTCTCTCCCCTGGCTGGATCACAACAGTATCTGCCTGATATGGTACTACATTGTTACCATCGAACGCAACAATGGTTAACATATGCTACAAAATGATAAAAGAATTGCATTAAACATTAATAAACGACATACCTTTTATTGTATTCTCTAATTAGGCAATTTATAGTATACTTATTCAAAAAGACATTTTATTTGCAAATTGCGAATTATTTACTGTGGTATCATTAAAATTCGTTAGGGTTAATTTCTGTGGATTGCTTAAATTTTACAGGTTCGTGGGGACGCAATTTTGTGTATTTTATTTTACTTTCAATAGGAAATGTGACTTTTTAATCCCAATTCATCAATCCGTGAAGGATGCTAATTCCACGAAAATTGAGTCACCACGAAATCAAATGATTTAACAGTATAATGAGTCTTAATTGCATTGATATTCAGATATATCTTTCTTGTCTCTTTCTTATACATTAATGTTATGTTTTGTTTTCTCTCTTACGTCATCAACAGAAATTTCAAATGCTGATTCAAACCCAGCGTTGATGGTTCTAAACCTATAATATTGGTTCTGTTTTACGCTAAACGTCTCCAGCGGAAGATAATCTCTCTCCGGTAATGTCGGATCTCTGACCTGAAAAAGTGTTTAAATCATTTCATTTTTAAACGAGTTTGATTTATAAATTACGTAAATTCAACACAATGTTTGAATTGGTGCAAAAAATAAAACTAGAAATTATAAAAAAAAAAACGCATATAATGTGTTGATTACTTAGATATTGTTTGGATATTGCTCATAGTTCAGAACTTGAATTAATTTGTCTCTAAAACAAAATTGAAGCCATTTTTAATAAACTTTCTTTTGATCTGACGTTTGTTATTATATTGAACTTAAGATGAACGTATCATCTTTCTCAATTTTCTTCCTTGAATTGTCAAGCCATTAGTATTAGTGTTTCATATAAATCATACCTTTTCCATTGATCAGACCAATATGAACTTGGAACAGAAAGCCGGACCCATCATAATTAACCGTCGCTGGCAAGCATTGTCCGTCGTAGTCTTCCAAACTACAGTTGTAAAAAAACGAGACCAGTTTAAATAATATACCCGTATATAATTATATTTCAAATAATATTTCATTTTATGTACATGCTCTATCACTTAAATACTCTCTTATTCACCTCAGATTTAAAAGGAAATGTCTGTCGCATACAAACAACAACAAAACATCCCATAAGAATTGCATGCATACCAATGACAAGATTATGTAATATGAACAACACGTTAAAGAAAAAATGATTGACATGTTTTCAAATATAAATGACATATTTTTCTAAACATCAAAGATTGTCAATTACAAGTAACAAGTTTAGAATACAGATGACATGTTTTCGAATGTTAATGATAGGCATCAAATAAGAATAACAAGTTTTTAAATATCAATGATGTTTTAAAATAAATACATAAAACAAGATATATATAGTGTAAAAGTGCAATGATGTTACGCCATATAAAATCACTTTTATATTGAAAGTGTATTTGTATGGTCAATTAAATCAAATGCATGAATTTTTCCATACTTAGACTTACACTGCAAATCCACCTCTTCTAGCTTGGAATTTTTCGTGTGCTGTAGTTTTCATCCAATCAAATATCACCACCGAAAACTCTTTTTTTACTTCAGGAATTTGTTCTGATGGCGTCGTCTGTACATAACAAAGAGGAAATACAATATTGTATGAACCTTATTACAATCTTTGTCCCTAATATGTATCCTGTATACAGGGAAATATTCGCCCCGGTTTATTTTCGCCCCTTTCGTCCTCGTTGTCGGTGGACGAATTTAAGTCTGGACGAATTCCGATGTCTTCAATTATTTTTCTTTGAACACAACTGTGTCTGCGCCAATTCAATACTGTGCGAAACTGTTAATAAGTGTAGAAGGGCGAAAATTACACGGGGCGAAAATAACCTTGTATACAGTAATACTAGACTAGAAATAACGGGACACTGCATTTTAGCTCTAAAAATAAAACTGAGATTTCTATGGGGTTCTTTCGGATTAAACCCTTGCATAATATCTCTGCAAAAATAATTGAAATACTTTGAATTTATAATAACTAATTTTCATACATGATTTTCTTTTAAATATACACTGTTTATAAAGTCCCTTAAAAATAAATTCCTTGTGGATACATTTTATGTCCTTTTTTAGATATAAAGTAAAAATAACTGTTTATCGAATGAATCCAAAAAAGGATAAAGAGACTTAAACATTTCAGTATGTACTGGGTAACTATCTAATTTGTATTTTTGGAGTCAGTCACTATTTTAATATCTAATATGATTAATTAGAAAAACGTAATACATCAACACGTCAAGATGATTATGTTAATGTGTACATTTTCAATCTAATTTTGTTGTTCTTTTTGTGTTATTGTTGTTGTTAGTAGAAGCAATCATTTCAACTAAAGAACAAAACTTCCTCAAAGATTATAAAATTTGCATCCCCTGCTTTCAATCAAAGCAAAAACGCATCACTGTCTATCGTGTACAGAAATTGAGTTAAATATTTACAGCTAATTACAATATCTAGCATATACAATAATTTATATTTCATTAATCTTTTGTTATTTAAGAGATTTGTTTGAAAGTTTTATAACGAAATAGCTAATCTTATATTTGCTTTTGCAGAATCAACATTAACGGGCTACATGTGTCCCGTCATTATTTTATCAGACAAAAAACAAAGCGTTGACAAAACAGTAAAACATCTTCTTGTACCATATACCGACAATCTTTGTTTTATTATTTTGTTCACACATCACCATCAGATGAAATGTTAGTCAATTAAGATTTGATAACATTTTACTGCATACATGGAAATATTCGCCCCCGTTTTTTTTGGCCCCTTTCATTTTCGTTGTCAGTGGGCGAATTTGAAACTTGGTGAATTCCAATGTCTTAAATAATTATTCTTTAAACACAACTGTGCCTGGGCAAATTCAAGAAGGGGCGAAACTGTTTACAAGAGGAGGAGGTTGAAAATTACATTGGCCAAAAAAAATGTAACCAGTATTCTCATTCGATCAATTGCAAAGTCTTTTACATAATATGCAATTTAAGTTAACTTAAAACAACCAGTATATTGAATTCTTATTTACAATAGGTGGCCGGATCCTTGGCAATACGATGAAAGCACCTGCTAGACCATCTGACCTCATGGTGTGGACATGACCATGGTACCAATGTGTTCCTGCTGGGGACGCAACAAACCTGGAGACAATTCAATTCACAAGATGAAATTCTGCCATTCAGTCAACTGAATTATAACCGAAGGGTCTAGATAAGATGACTCAGTGACATACATGTAGGTTCATTGTATGCCATTCAGTCACTTTTAATTTACCTTTTAGTCACCTTTTAGTTGAATGAATGACAGAATTCCATCTTTTGCAAATTTCGTGTAAAAAACAAGTTTATCTATAATTCTTCATATCTTTATTTTCTTGTAAATCACATCTTTTTTAAAGCTAAAGAGAATTCTACTAAAAATTACTCTAAGTAATTGTTAAAGTGAGTATTTCTGTGAATTCTTTTTTTTTTTTACAAAATATTTTTTTTCTGATTAAACGCGTATTTTGCATATTGCATTGTTTCATCTTACATATATTTTAACAGATCAAGTTAAATGATAAAACGAGTGCATTACAGATTTTATCAAGCACCCCTAAATCTTGCAAACAAAAAATAAATGGAACGTTTTGCTAAGTGCCATTGTACTAAAAGACACATTACTCGTGTTAATTTGCAGATGAGAACAATGCAATCATTATCATTCTTGATAAATAATTGTATAACAATTATTATTGCCCATATTCCTACATATAATCAAACGCCATAACATACATATCAAAGGTGTTATATAATGAACAGATATAAAATAGAAAACCTTTTGAATATGTTGATCTTTGGTCTTGCAGTGAGCCAGATCGTACCTGTATTCAAATGTTTGGCCCGGAAGTATAGGACATTGTGATATCATATCCGGTCCGTCCATCCATGGTGTACCACGCTGCACCAGTCCATGCCAATGAATTGTGATACCCTCTATTTTTAGGGTGTTGTGAACAGTGATAGAAACCTGATAAATATGCGATAAAAATGGTCATTAATAGTCATACAGTTGCTGCTTTTCTTATGAATAATATGACATTATTAAATGCATGTAAGACTGGTTTATTTAGCAGGGTTTTTTTTTTGGGGGGGGGGGGGGAGGGGGTGGTTCGTGTGTTTAATATTAATATTATCCTTAGGTATTTGTTCTATAGCGAAAAATTCGATTATTCAATGTATGAACCAATAATTTTCAGAAAATGTAAACACAGTTCCTGCTAAAAAAAAAAAAAAGTATCCAAATTGCAGTGATTTTTCTTATTTAACATGGCTCATTACCTTTGATTTGCAGCGATAAAGAATACCGAAATGATTTCAACAAATTTCAGGAAAAACAATGGTTAAACTTCCGTTTTTTTCGACGCGAAGGCTTTATAAACAAGCATTTTTTTCCGTTAGCTTCCGTACATTCAATAGTAATGTTTAATTTAGAAAATATGTTGTAGTCTATACGTCAAATGCAATCCAAGCTTTACACAAAAATTGTTTGGAATATATATTTAGGCTACTTACAATTTGGTCTTCAAAAACCACAATGTTAGGTCCGGGGATTTCCCCGTTGATGGTATATATCAGTCTATATCTTCCGTCGCCAGCAGTCACTCTGTTCTTTAATTCTATGAAAAATCATAAATAAATGTGCATGTATGTTGAAGTATTTGATGTATTACTATATATGACCAATTCAAATATTCTATGTTCAATTTTTTTTTAACTTCTAATGCCAGGTTTTGCATAATGAAATTTGTTGGGAAAAAAATTCACAATTTTTTTTGTGTGTGTTTTGTTTCAATGCTTATAATAAATCAACATTTTACAAGGTCAAGGAAAATTCAAATGATTAATGTGCGAGCATGTATGAGCACACTGGATTGATTTAAAATCTTGTTTGCCACATGTTACAGTTATCTATATACTAATATATCAAAATAAAGGACTCGGGCTTTAATACCGAGAAATCGGAAGAGTACTGACTTTTGTTTTGTATAATTATTTTAAACATTATTTGTATTTGAAAAAAAATACCAATTTGTTTTAATTTTTTCTCAATCAAGCTTCGCTAATTAATAATCGACGAAAATTCCTATTAAAAATCCGGAAGTCATCTGGATTTTATGGATTTTACAATCTTGCGCATGCGCATTACATTCACGCTAAATCACGGAAGGCTCTTTAGTTTATGTTTCCACAATATTACATTTGCATGGATAAACTCAGAAACGTAAATTTTTATTGAAAATTTGCTATATATTTTGTTCATTAAAGAAAATACGGGAAATAACTCTAACTTGGTGCATTTAATACGAAAAATACCGAGAGTTCCGAATGTCAACATGGTGTGTAAATTTGAAGCGAGTAAAAAAGTTGTTAAAAAGTGTCGAGTTTCCATTAATATGAATTAAATTTTTTAGACAAAAGGTATTTACAGCCACAAAATGGTTTGTTATAAATAATTTTACTGGTTTTTTTTTAATGCAGCTTCATTAATTTTCTCCAAAATCGTTTCGGAGCGATTCTGCAATTTCTTTGCTACATTACGGGTATATGGGAGGCATTTTAACTGTGGTGAAGGCCTGTCCCGTGACACATTATTCTAACTAAGCAGAGTGTAGTGAAACTAATAACATTATTGTAGGCTTAAAGCTTGGTTATGTAAATGTCAACAGTACGGTGTGTCGATGTATCTATTTTGTAAATGTCCGATATCATTAAATATTTTGCAATGTCTATCCTTGCTCGAACGGGTCAAAGTCTAGTTCTGTAAAAAATATTGTAATTCCTTTACATTATTTGTATACAAATACACCCAAACATGGTTTTCATAAAGACGAATTCTTTCTTCTGTATCTCGCTTGTAAGTTGAATCGTATCATTCAAATTTGTGTGAATCATTCAAGTAAACTATTTCTATTTATACATGAAAAAAATGATATTTTTCTCTTGTCTATAAGGTCTAGTTATTTCCTTTCGAAGATATCTTAGTGATTTTTGATAAATTTACGAGTGTATTCTATCATCTTCTTTAGTAAATCAATCAAATCTTCTGTTATTCTATAAGGCGACATTTTTTCTAAAATTCAAGACTAAGCTTATATGCTTAATAAAATGCAATTTTCAGGCAACATCTTGATTATAAATATTTGACGCACTATTGCAATTTGAAGATGTGAGAATTGTTCTTTTTTTGTTTTTTTTTTTTTTGCTTCTTGTTAATCAATACCTTCTCTGGTCAGTGGAATGAATTCCTCCCTACACCCCACATTAGTCACGCGTCGCTGTAGGATCCCGTCTTTGAACACAATAGGATTAAACTGTGGCTCCCGGAGATTCGTGTAATTGTACCACATCATGGTGAATTTGTAGTCGACGACAAAATCAAAGTAACACACATTGTTCCTACAGTTTGGATGCGGAGTAACCACTCGGCAGTGATGCTCAAACACAAGAAAAATCAACATCAAGCATGATTGCAAAACAAGCATGGCTTTTTTAAAACTTTGTTAGTTTCTCAACTGCAGTGTCAAATCGCAAAACAAAACAGGATGCCCTATGCAACTATTTGCTATGTTTCCTGTTTCTGAAGATCAAACTTAAGGTGCTTCTACTTTTTTTTCCTTCGGTCTGTCAAATAAATTAATACCTTATTCCGCTTGCCGTATCATTCTGTACAGAAGGTGAGACGACACTTTTAGTTCATGAATTCTTAAATACTTTATATAGCTTTATTATTGTTTAAGAAGACATTTATCGTTTCTTTTTATATCTTCTCTTACTAAAAATTTATCTAGAACTTGGTTTCAATGATTTTAATCGCAGAAATGTGATGCTAATTGTTTTATCAAAATAACACTGATGATTCCAAAATATAACAAAGATGAATTTAAGTATTAAAATAAAAATTTTCATAATTTTAACAAAATATATTTTTTTATCTCTATTGTTTAAACAAAAATTAAGTAATGCATTTCTATTGATCAACCAAAATTTGAGTGTCAGTCACTGAGTTATAAGCAAGATACAGAGCTCACAATCCTTTGTTATATAAACAAAGGCTAGTGCCGTGTTTTTGTTTACATTTGCCCTATATACATATGATTGTTAAATAGTTCCTAACATTTGTCACATACATATATAACCATTCACTTTTAGGTTTAAACCTGCAATTGTCCTTTTAAAATGTAAACAAAAACTTTAAGACTCATATTTTGGTTGACTGTAAAAAAAAATGCCTTATTAAAGCATTGCAAGTATTGAAAAGAGAGAAATAAATGCTGACATTGCCCCTTTAAAAATCAAGGAGACTACAAATTTTCAATTGAGTGACTGCAAGTTTAATTATACATGACAGATTGTATATATAACTATTTGTATTTAATGGTCATATGATGATGATGATAACGAACAGGGTTCTCAATGATATATATCTCTTACTTTATAAGCTCTGAAATATTCAACAATACATGTATCTCAATAACTAATTTATCAGACGAAATACAAAGTTACTAAGGGATTATAAAATAATTACATTATTTTATAACAAAGATGAAACAAAATGACTAAAAATCATGTCTTCTAGTCTCTTTTAAACTCAGCCTTATAACTTTTCCTATCACAATCTACATTCTAAGAACGCTTATTTCTATTAATATAAAAACCCAATTTAAACACTTTCGATTAAAATCACGTCAAAGCATCGTATAAATAAACGCTTTTTAATTAGGAAACCTCGTGCCTTGTAACGATATACACGCCAATGATGTAATAAAATTAATGAGATGAAACCTTACATATCCTGGTTTTTTGGGTGGTCTCTGTGTGAAATCTTGCACAAATTATGTAACCAACACTGCACAAGTTAAGAATGCATGACATTTTCAAATGAAACTATGTGGTTTCCTGTCCCATACATTTGCCTCACCTTTGGCTAGACCGCAAAATTAGCATGTCCTATTTCCTAAGTCAGGCACACAGTCATATATATTGACAGTCGCAAATCATCCTCAAATGCAGAGGCTACATCATTCTCTTTAAAGATTCAAAAATTGCAATTTTGTTCCCCATGTTTTTATCAAGAACGCTGTCACTGATGATTTACTGGTATAAAAAATGCACCATATCTTATCTGTTATGTTATCAAAGAAAATTCAATTCGTAAAAAAAAAAAAATAATTGCATGCCTAAAATAGAAGATTGTACTTTTAAAAAAGAGCATCCTATAGTATTTTATTGAGTATTGAAAATGTGAGAGACTGATTTTGATTCTGGTATCCTTATCAAGTTGGTCGTGTTTTTAATAAAACAAAATAGTAAATTTTTGCAACTTTTGTTTTACGAATACTGTACACAGTGTTATTTTCGCCCTGTGTTATTTTTGCTCCGTGTAATTTTCGCTCCGTGTTATTTCCCCCTTTCTTCACTTAGCTTGCAAACGGTTTAACCCCGTCTTGAATTCGCCAAGACGAAGTTTGGTTTAAGGAAGGAGTCTTTTCATTATCAAACATACTTCTTATAATAAGAAATGCATGAAATTTTGACACAGTCAAACGGATCATATTACTTAATGTTTCTATCAGTTTAATTAAATTTGACCTTTTTGTTTTCGGATAAAGGTCAGGTCAAGGTCACTACCTTTTTCCTCAACGTAAAGAGTGATAAAAATAAGTGTAGCTCTTTATAGTTCTGTAGACATTTGTTTAAGATTTGAAGATTCAAATCTTCAATGAAATCATAGACGATGAGAGTGTCTATCAGCTTATACTACTATATTGGAATAAATATTTATACTAAAATTGATATTGCTTAGCCCGCATTTCCTCTAATTTTCTTAAATTTTGACGAAATTTTGATTATTTTTTTTATGCTCCCAATAATAAAATATTTCTAATTTTTATGTATTATGAAGACTTTATATAAAGATATAAATTGACAGAAAAGCTAATATATTGACCGTTTCATAAGAGAGAAAAACTGATTTTAGTGATTTTTTCACAAGAATCAATGTATAGATTGGGCGCTTTAAAAAGCTTATAAAAATGTTGTTTGATAGGCAAATCATATTTTAAAAACATATTCTGAAACCCAAGTATCATATTATTAGTTCACATTAGTAAAAAAAATCCAACATTATTGTTATTGTTTTTAAAATGCTAAAACAGACTCATTATATATATATAATCTGCAGCAATTCTGAATTGCGCAACATGTGATATTTTCCTACGCCAATATTACGCCAAAAATATAGTCCTTGTTCCATTCTAAACATTGATTACATTTTTCTATGCCAAGTTGTATGATAGTAAAAAAGAAAGAAAAATATACTATTTTAATTTCCTTTCATCTTGATTTAATGAACAATTAATCAAATTTACGCTTGACAAGTCGAAAACCAGAAAAGACTCCTTCCTTAAAGAGAAATAATACAAGACATAAAAAGTCGCCCATTTTTATAATTGCCCGCTGACAAGGAGGGCAAATGGGGCGAAAATAAAACGGGGCGAATATTTCCCCGTATATATACACTCAGATTTTCCATACCATACTAAAGCACATAAATAAGTATTCTAAAACAGTGGAAAAAAAACAAGTTTTAGTAAAACAAAATAATGTACATGAATACCGCCTTTCAAGAAGACAATGCTCACTATGACCAAAATTGGGGTGGACCTGTGCACTCATTACATCATTAAAATCGCAACATAATATAGTTCTTTAAAAATAGTTGGATTTTTATTGTTTGCCATTGAAAGCATTAAATGTTTTCAAATTATTTGTTTAAAAAAAACATAAATGCTACCCGAAATTTGTTTATTTATTATTTATTTCCCTATAAGGTCGCCTTACTGATAGTTCACGCCATTATGTTCTCAATTTAAGAAACAGAAAATGTTCTATTTTATGAACCCCTTGAGATCTTTTACAAAACTCGCTGACTTTAAATACAGGTGAATTAATGTCATCAATAGTATAGATAACAATGAATGTTCTGAATTATGACCCCAGTGATTTCAGAACTGGGTCACATCCTTTAAAAACCGTCCAATGATGTAACTTAAAGTACGGATGATAGGATAAGTGTTTTTGTGTAATCCAGACCAAATAATGTTGTTTAAAATGTGTTTTATAATTAACGCAATATTTCTAAAGTAATTGTTTTCAAGCAAAATATACTCCAAAGATGGCTTCGAAGATACGCTAAACATTCTCTCAGATATGATTATTTCTAAAATCTCAAGCAATGCTAAAAATTAGATAGGATAACATCATATTGAATTAAAAAATCGCAAATGTTGTTGTTTATTTCTACATATACATATATTATATCTTATATCCAAATAACAGATGCATTTATTAATTAAGTCAATAAGATCAATCTTTTAAAGCAAAATAAACACAAGAGAATTCTTCAAATAAATAAGCAACTACACAGAAAAGTTTTACTTCACAACAACAACAACAACAACAAAAAACAAGCAATGGTTGAAATTCTCAATTATGATGACGTCATATTTTTGTCGTCCACGTCACATCATGCTGTTGGTGTCCTGTGGGTGTTTGGCGTACCGCTCTGACTTGTAATAGGCCGCTAGCTTCGGACGCGCCTCCATCCGGGCTTTGAATGCCTTTAAAAGAGGGCAATAATCTGCCGACTCGAAACCCTTTTTATAAGACGCTTCACAACCGCGGAGGCACTGAAGTAGTGCCAAGTCGACATACGTCACTTCCTCTCCAAAGCAGAAACTAGAGGAAAAGTGAAAAAAGAAATCAATCCGTTGTGGTTGTACTGAATTAAACATTAGTGAATAAGAATGTCCACAAACTTGATAGTTCGATATAAGTTTACTATTAGTTATTTTGATAAACAGATTAATTATTACATGTATATAAAGAGTCATGAAAATTAAATTTACCCGTTTCCGCCATTGTTATTTTTCAGAACTAACTCAAAATGCTTCAGCCATTTCGGTAGCCTCTCATTGACGAACCAATCAATATACGGCTGTGTTTCCTCCTTTTGGTCGTGGTAAGACCCAACCCAATGCTTTCCATGAAAGGCCAATCTTCCTACGAAATAATAGTTGATACTTTTAGCTAACCAGTATCCACACTTACAATAGACAATGTAATCATTTTGAAAGCATTGAGGGGGGTTAGTGATAGGAAGCAATAAATTTCAGATGTTCAAATATTTTTTCCCAATTAAAGAATATAGGATACAGTGACAAGAAATAAAGACGTTGAAACTCGACGTGCACACTCTTATGCATCTAAAATTAGGATCTCCGCAAGAAAAAAAAGTTTCCATTTATCATTTAAAATATTTTCTTGTTCTCTTTATTAGTATAAGTTATAGATTTTTTACACATTATAAGGCACCCATCCACGCCCACGAATTTAGAGAGAACACGTATAACGACCAATCCTCGGCCAAGAGTGTAAACAGAACAGTCACGTAAAACAAAAACAATTCATATGGGTAGAATATTTGTCATTTAAGTTTATAAAGGCAGAGTTCTGTTCTAGCTGTAGCTTGGCTGGGTACAAATTCTGAGTAGATGAGACAGTTAGTTTCGGTGAGCACGTGACATACCTTCTGCCACAAAGTCGTGAATGGTGGCGTTAACTTGATCCGCCTGCCATTTTTCCTCTTCTGATTTTGGCATCAGTCCAAATTGTTCCCCCAGGTATTTACATATCACTGACGTCTGACAGAGGTGGAAATCACCTAAAACATTGCGTAGGATGAATCTTGGCCATCAGATTAAATCGGACGGGTTTCTGTCTATCAAAATGGCCGATAAAGACCAGTTACCTAAATTCACTTTAGAGCTGATATAAAAATACATTTTGCTTCATTAATATGAACTTTAAACAATATCTCAACAAATGTAACTTCCAAATTCTAGCTTGTTTATTTTATTTTTTTTTTTAATTTTATATCAATTATCATGAAGTAATTTGTATTCCGAATGTGCCAATTTTAAATATTTGAAATTTCTTATTCATTTCACTGCTTTACTCTTGCCCATAGACGATAAATTGAGAAAAGTTACTTGCCAGAGTATGAATATTTCACACAAGTTATGATATAATTCTAAAAATTCAATGATATTCCTTCTGAGGTTTTGAATGAATGCTCTTAATATGAAACAAAAGGAACATCGTCTTAAATTCCCATGACTCAATTTAATAAAAAAAATTAAAAATTATCCTACTATTTTTATATTTGAGTCTAATATTCTCAATTTCCACATGTAGAATTGTGCCCAGACCCAAAGGAATGCGGTTTTATGCTTGTATTACATGAAAATATATTTAAAAAATATTAATTGATTAAAGTTATTCTTGCATTCTGTTTTTTTTTTTATGCAAAAAACTACACTCGAGAACCTAGACCCTGTGGGCTGATCTACCTCGTTTCAAGACAGGAGGGAACATGACCGGAAAACCTCCGAGTTTATTGTTCATGATCGTATCTCGGGTCTCCTCGTAGGTTTTCATTGGTTCTGTATAAAGAACCCCAGCTTCTTCGAAGATCAAACGAACGAATTCAGCTCTTCCAGCAAACGGTGCGTTGTAGTAAAGAATTTCCCAGTCCGCCATTTCTTTGGTAACAAAAAAAATAAATGCAGCATGCTAATTTTTATCATAATATCGATTCTTTTCTTTTTTCCCCAGATGTATGGCCCTCTTCATATGTTCATCTTCATAAACTTTATATTTACTCTCTTTCACCTTATTTTTTTTGGCGATCTTATTTTTGCAAGAATTTTATATGTATGACATGTTCACTTGTTCAGTTGTGTCGAATCATGTACGATGTGCTTCCATGACTAGCAAGATTTGGGTAAGTCTCATAAAACGATACATTAAACAAAACGTTTTCTTCTATTGAAAGTAATTCACGGTGTACAAAGTGAAATCAGATTTTTTTTGTCTACTAATAATAATCAATATAAACGATAATAAAAAATACCACACTATTTTGCATTTACCGCGATTGAGATTCAATTACCGGTATCTTTGAAATACCATACACTTGCAGTATATGATTAGATTAGATGAAGATGTAAATTATTATATATTTACATGTATTACACATATCTTCTAATGATACCACACCATCAGTTTTCTGATTTTATAGATAACTTGTTGTGTATTTAAGTTTTATGGCACGAAAAGTTCACCGTACATGAGTTTACCCGAATAAAAAGTAAATTTATCAAATAAAATGGCACACGCTTAAATTTAATAAAAATGTATCATCCCCAACGATGAACACCTTGAATTACCTGTGTGTAACTAAAACCTCGCTGTTTGCACGATGATAAATTCCGTTCTTCTGTTTAAACAAAAGTCAACACTCTTTCAAATGTTTGAAGTCCTATATAATGATGTATGACTGCTCAAGTACATTTATTAATGTATGGAGGGACGGAAAGGCAATCGCGGATCTTAGGGGGCGGAAGGAGGGGGTTGAAATTTTTTTTAAGTGTACATAATAAAATGACCTTAAATGTCCCTTGGACCCCCATCCACCCCACCCCAAATTGAAGAAAAATTCAGGATCCGCGCATGGAGGGCTATATAGAAAAAAACGACACTTAAAACTGAGAGAGTACTTAGTTATCTGACATAAAAAAGGGAATACCAAACCATTCATAATAAAAATTGAAACACTTCCGGGCTACATGTAGCAGGTCTGTCAAAGTGAAAGTAGGATGAAATTTATCAAAACGTGTTGGTTTATCAACACCTGAGTTAACTGGATAGCACGTGATCGTAATAACGGTAATTGTTTGTGAAGTACACATGTTATTAATAGGTGGCGAATTTGAAAGGTAAGTTTGTTGATTTAATTAATAGCCGTGTGTAGTTTTACCGAATTGGCAAACTGTATGTGCATGTCTATTCATTTTTATCGTGGACTTTGAAACAAAGCACGTACTTAAAAATTGTACTGTATATAAAGATATCTTGGATCTACTAAGCATCTTCAATTCGTCATAGGTTCTTAAAGATAAATAATCGATCTGACAGTGTTTAGTTGTGTAGTTATCGTATCATTTTTAAAGTTTAATTTCCTTATTTGAAACTGAATCATTCAAGTTGTTACGTAGATCATGCATTATCTATTTATTATCTTTATTTTAAGCACTAACTACATGTATGATTCCGTTGGTATGAACTCATTTTATTGTTTGATGTTAAAAACAAAAGGAATATATATAATACACAATATAGGCACAAGTTCTGAAAACTTAAAATGCCCTTTCATACATTTATAAGTAGTGATAACAAGTGCTCAATTTTAAAAACACAAAAGTATCAAAGGTCAATGAATACATGTACGTATAATAGTGATTGAAATTACCGGTATGACAGAAGATATACAGACAAATAATTAAAAGACAAAGGGTATATATACCTTGTTATAAAGACCATAGATATTCGTATGTTACAAAACAGACCCGATATCTATAAGTATAAATTTACGTTGGAAAATAGATTTTTAATTTCTGCAAGACCAATGAATTCTGAAATCATCTTCCCATAACAAAACATGGGTATCTACAATGTATAAACAATCTTTTAAAAAAAGCATTAATAACACAAAACACTACATTTCGTACAAGAAAAGAAAGGAAAGGTAGTTATCTTCAATTTTTCCACAAGAGCATAGAGGATTATCGATTATATTGCATCTAAATGTTTACATTTCCCAGTGTCTTTTGTCAGTGACAACACTACGAATCGATTTTGTAATGTATAGTCCTACATTTCATCAATGACTTTTAATATTTAAAGGTAAAATTGCTGAAAATTATATAGATATAAGTAATAAGGAATTAATCTTTGAATATTATATAAGGTAATCAAAATAATACGGTCGGGCGTGATCAAATCTATCATAAAACTTTGGAAAAAAAGTTTTTTTTTTAAATACGGTGTTCATTATTTTACATAGTTGTAATTGTTTACATATAAAAAAGATATAAACTGCACGAACTGAAAGGCAAATGCAAGTACCCTTGATGACGTCATCATACATCCTCCAAGTTTGATTCATTGCGGATCGAGCAATCATTACGGTTTAAGCTATAGATCATTATCTAATCATTTCTAAAATGTTCACTTTAATTAACAAGCGATATATCTATTCAAAGCCTCTTGAAACTGAAGAAGAACCTGCACGCCACGATTGGATCGACAATTTTAAGGGTTATCCACAACCCGATACTATAAGGATACTTTATATGAAAATACTTTTCAAATTTATTTTAGAGAATTGCATTGCATCAGGATATTGTTTTTATTAACAACTTTCTTCTTTTTAATGAATTCATACCTTCAGTTGGTGACTATAACTTCAGTTCACAGAACTATGGATGCAGCACGATTTTTTTCTCGAAAAGAAATGAAAAGTTCAACTTTTTTTCTTGTCATTTGAAGTAGTACACATACTAGAATATTATAGTTTTGGATATATTTATTTAAATAAGTTTGTGCTGATTAGCTCGAGAAAACATTTCCCAAAGACGTGAATGACCCTAAAGTAAGTTTTTTTAGGAACTGTTCATGTCTGTAGCTCTACGGGGAAATTCGGATTAGCATTTAGTTGAGCAGGTAACTCTACGAGAAAATATGGATAACATTCAACGTGTCAATTCGAATTTTTACTGTATTGACATTTTAAGATTTTCAAAATTGCAAACTTTGCGATATAAAATGAATTAAATTCTTAAAGATATACACGTATATGAGTGAAAAAAACTAAAGATATTTTGCATGTTTATTGTTTTTATTACGAGTAACAAGTCTGTGCAAGTCTCTTGAAAATAGGAGCACTTATGTGTTTCTAGTTCCGACAAATGAACCTCCAAAACTCAACACTTTATAGTCCCTTTATCATATTTAGTTTATTTTTATTACAAGAGGGTCATCCGTGTTTCAGATAGTCAGACGGTTTGGGAATTATATAATCTTTCCGTTGCGCAAACAAAGAAGTGGCTATGATAAAATAACAATATGCACAATATATACATTGGTCGAAACATGCATAAAATAATCATCTCAAAATGGCTCATGTCAGATAATATTTACTTTGTAACTTACATCATTAATAAAGATGGCTGACAATGCGTGCGAAGAAGATGTGCGGGGAATGTCCATGGACGAACTCTGTGAAATATTAGATAGGGAGAATGTGGACTACTCGGAACTAGAGGATCTCGAGGAAATTCGGGATCTTGTTTTACAGTCCATTGCTCAGCGGGAATCGCCCAACGATGAAGGGCATTCACAGAAGGAGGTAAAGAAGTTCAAGTTAAAATTCAAGCTCAGTTTCAAGTTTTTTAAAAAGAAATGGCAAAATATATATATCAATTTTTAAAATTGAATCCGTGTTTTTGTCAATTTTGTCTCATACCATCTTAACCCTTATTCAGAAAACGATTTCTTTAAATTTTGTTCTAAGATATATTATCAAAGTAACTTGAATACGATACTAATGATAGACTTTTTAAAAAAAAAAGAAGGTTAATGTGTTCTTCCTACAGGCGACCATTGATGTCATGGGGCGGATACTGGAGAGAGATGCCGAAATGAGGAAGGTGATACGAGACATCTACGACTCTGTGTTAGTAATGCTCGACATGAAAAACTTCGAGAAGAACCTTGGTTCAGAAATGACTAAAGAATATAACGGATACATTGGAACGGTGAAGGGCTATAGGAAACAGCTGGAGAGAACACACTGTCCTATCGTTGTGGCAGGTAAGAATGGATGGATGGATGGATGGATGGACAGACAGTGAACGTTAATAAATATCGACGAATGTTGCAAAGTTTAATCCTATAACAGTTAAAGTTCTAACGCCATATATACGGTTGTAAATCCATCGATTGACAAAAGATGTAGTATTTTTCTATTATCAGGAGAGACTGGTGCTGGTAAATCGTCCTTGCTGAATTTGATTATGGGGGAACACGTGCTTCCCCGACAAGTTTTGAGTTCTACTTCAACCATTTGTCAGATATTCAACAGCGAGCAGAAGCGAGCGGTAGTCACAGATGAGAACGGTGGAAAAATTTATCTCGATGACGTCACAGAAGAAACGCTTTCTAAATACGTCTGCGTCGATAGGTCAGGAGAAAATACGCAACGGTACAAAACAGTTGACATTTACTGGCCTGTTCCAATGCTGAAGGTAAAATCGCCCTTGTTAGTCATAGAAGTAGATTCATAGATAATAGTCATAGATTGTATATATCAATTAAAAACTGAATTTAAGAAGTTTCATTGTCTAAAAGTGTTGTATTTCTTTTTTTAATCAAATAAAAAAAAAAAGTGAACTGGACCATAAAGTTGCTTAATTATCCAAAATATAGTCCTGTCTAGATTTAAGGTGTAATATCCCTCTGCTATTAATTTTGCCATATATTTTTAAAAAATTTTCATATTGATTTTCATAAAAGTCAATATCAATCGATTCATATAAAACAAAAATGAAGTGATGAAGCGCTGCTAGATTTTTCAAAAATTGATAATGTGTCTAATTATGATATGAAGAAAACTAGACATAGTGATTAGAAAAGGCAAAATTTTACCATCGCAGCATAAAATTAAAAAACCAAAATGTATATGAAAATAATATATAGTTATATACATTTTCATTTCATATTACAAAACATATTGAAGCGCTGCATTTTAGTTCAGAATAGCACTTTGTTGTACAGGTTTGCAACAAAAATTGCTTCAATCAGCAAGAGTTATCTTTCCTTATCATAGACTTTTGAAGGTTTTACATACATGTTTTACATACACTGCATGATAAATTGCCACAGTTTCTAACTTTTTAGAAAAAGGTTTTCTGTTTTCAAATTTGAATAAGATAATAGTAAATGGATCCATATATTAAGAAATCCTAAAAATGTAAACCAGAGCATAAATTTTGCTATAACACAACAAGGGGATAAAGCGAATAATCTTCCAGTAATTTGTATAATATCAATATAGGGATTTATTGTCTTGAATCAAATGGGATAATGGTGTTTTTTTTAATTTTGTTTTCCCATATCTGCTCTCTCAGAATATAAAAGCCTTATTAAATTTTAAACATTTGAAATGTTATAAGTTTTAAACGATTATAACTAAGTATAGAATTTGTAATTGTCTTAGTCACATTTTTCCAAATTATAATTCATTCAGCTCTGTGAACGAGCTATAGATAGAGAAATGAAAACATTCCATCCAAATATTCTCTGGCCTAAAACATCAAACATCACCTGTACATGTACTGAACAAGTACATAAAATTTTGTTAAATTAAAAAAAAAAGAATTAATCCATCGGGATGGAGAGGGGGAGTGATAGTCATGTAGATATTCCTCATATTAAATACTTTATCATTATGATATATTTCTTGTAATATTTTGTAAAAATTTTCTTTACTTTTTTGCCCCCTGCTTCAAAAAAGCCCTGGGGTTCAATTCGTTCCGGTCAATTTTTTTTTCTATATTTGAATTTAAATAAGTGTAACGCCTTCCAAAATAAATTAGGACCCAGCACCACCTCCCTTGTTGTTACATTGTGAGTTAACAGAAACAAAGTGATATTATTTTCTACAGAAGTTATCTCTCTTATCAGAGGGACATTCCACCTTAAAACTTAGATTACTATATCATTTATTGGCGCATCTGATTGGTCGAAAAAAAATTTTGATACCGTTCTGATCTAACACTATTTATAGAACGGGAATTTCCAAAATAAACATTGATGAAGCTTCGCGCATTGATGAAGTTTTCCGGTCATTTTTTTCTTTGATACGTCGATCAATAAAAAAAAATATTATCTTCATTTCTTAATTCCATGATAAGTTTTACAATAGAAAAATGATCTTTTGAATAAAGTCCTTAATATATCATCTCAATTTGATGGACTTCTTTATATTTTTATTAGTCAGAAACTTCCTGTTTAAATCCTGTCTTACTTTTTTTAAGTGAATACAACTTTAATTATTAACCGGCCTTGATCAAATTTACTATTTGTATTTAACCATGTATAAGGTGTCTCAAGGTGTTTTGTCTGTGATTTAACTTAGAGATACTTTTACTAGGAACATGCGACGATCGTGGACACGCCTGGTGTGGGAGAGAGTGACGAAATGACGACAAAACTCCTGGATTATCTGTCAGAGGCGGTGGCATTTATCTACGTCATCAATACGACTAATGCCGGCGGTGTCCAAGACGACAGGGTAATGACGTCATTGATATTTCGTCCAGACGGATTTGCATAGTAGTTTTAATGATTTCGATAGTTGATTTACAGAGTAAAGTATTTTTCTTTTTGGCAGTTCATTTCTTAGAACTTTCAGCAGAAATGCCAACGCTTTCTACATGCACCACCCTCTTTCTCAAACAATGAATAATAATGAAATTGTTATTGGTAAAATTGTAGTTATAGTTGGTACGATGCTGTCGCAATATCTTAATAATTTGCACTGCATGGTTCATACATGTATATACTATAGAAAGGATCTACTCTGTAAAAGTAACAGGCCTTGTAAAGGATACCTTTTGAAAACTTGATGATATTGGATAAACCTACATACGTGTACATGTAGATCGAATACTATTGTAGAATAATAAACCACAAACAACTAGCCTATGCAAACCTCATCCACTTCTCAAAAAAATCGGTTATGATGATCAGTTCGACCACGTATCTCAACACAACATGGAATTTGCATGAACACTTCCAGAATTCGAGATAACATGTAAAGATTTGTTGTTTAAGTTTGTTTCGTATGATTTCAGCTTGTGAAAATATTCAAAAAACAACTTGAGTTGGAACAGAAAGGATTGTTGCAACAATTTGATCCAGAATGTGCCATCTTTGTTTGTAACAAATGGGATCAAGTGCCGGACAGCGAAGGCGAAATGGTTTGGAAAGACATTGCCAAGAAATTACAGGCTAACTGGCCGACTAGGAGGAACATAGACATTACAGGACAAATGTTTAAAATGTCCGTTACGAAGGTACTAATATGTTTTACAGTCCTGTGAATTACGAAGATCTACAGTATTCTTTTGTAATCATCAATCTTTAAACTACGGTGTAATTATTTTTTTCTGTTAAGCAGAAATTCATTTATATTATTAATAAGATGATTACTTCAGAATCTTTTAATTGTACTTTCAACTTTAAATAACGACTTTAATGATTTTTTTTAAAAAAAATTCTGTTTGATTGACGAAGAGAATAAGTTTATACCGAATATAAAAGATCGACGGTTAATTTTTACAAGCACTTGCACCAAGTATTAAAACAGCAGATTCGTCAGCATGACTAATAAATACTATAAATACTGGATCACTGCTTCATTAAAATGTACATGTATACCAGTGAAGGTTTGATAGCTATTTTTAACTTATATACAATGTACGTACAAATAAAATATTTGAAATTGAAGGACCTACAAAGAAGCAAAGCCGGACTGGGCTACAGTGAGAAGTTCAAGGCCCTTATTTCCGGAATTGACCGGCTGGTCAGAGCCAGTCTAGAGAGGCGCGTCAAAAAACACGTATAGTGAGGAACTGTTACTTAACTTTACCAGTCTTTACATTTACATTTTTTACGATTTTGTATGTTACTTAACTTTACCAGTCTTTACATTTACATTTTTTACGATTCACAAAATACAGATATCTTCATTAAGGAGGTTGGATGGTCAACAAAATAATAATCAAATCTTCCTAAAAATTCAAGATATGAATTGTATAAATATATGATATATTGTAGTAAAGGGGATATCCATATGTTTTAGCTTTTAAATTTTGGTATTTTATTGTATCTTTTTTTGGAAGGAGATCAATACAATCTAACTATGGTCACAACCAAATGCAAACAATGTTGGTTTTTATTGGTATTCGGATCCGATATCACATCTATTTATTTTTTTACAAATGCTTGGATATATTTTGTTATCATATATATACTAGTGATAGTTTTGAGGTAGTTGGTATATTTATAAAACTACTGCCATAATATAGATATTATATATAAGTAAGATGCAATGCATGTGCTAAAATGACGGTAAAAACATTCGATTTTAATTTTATTATTTATCAGCTGGCTACAGTCGTTCTTAGATAGACTTCTGATAAAGGTCATCGCAAAGATCAATGCTTCAAGGAAAAACCAAGAAGAGAAAAATGCCATGAAATCGGAGATAGAAAAGAGGCTGAAAACACTGGAATGCGAGACAGAGAATGTAAGTAACCGAGGTGTTCCAAATGGAAAAACATGCACTAAAAGGCATTTATCATGATTTTACGTATATATATTTATAAAAGGGTTTGAATTTTTATTTCTTTAGGATATATTTCTCCATATTTAGTTAAAAAAAATTATTTCTATGACCTATAGCTAATCGCTAATTTAACAATTCAGGTTAAAATAAAAATGGAAAACGTGACAGAAGAAAGATGCAAAGACATTGCAGACAAGTTAACAGCTCATTTAAATAGAGAAGAAACCAAACGAAAAATGTTTCAATGGCGGACAGGTATAGGATTTTAATACCTTATGTTTTTTATTATTTGTTTTTTAAAATTATATGGCTATTTTGATTTTTTGTCTAGTTCACATGCTTTTTTGTGACCAAATTAGGGAATGATAACTGAGGTTAATTTCTACGAAAGGCTTGGTAATCCAGTTCAATATAATTTAATTTATTTCCTCAAATTATGCAACTCATCAGAATGCAAAATATTATACACTAGTAAATAGTTTGTAAATTGGAAAATAATATTTCCATTAAGAAAACAAATAAGCATGAAAAAAATTCATTAAAATTTTGTCCAAACGTTTTTAAAACAGCAAAAATATGAATATTAACTTTATCCACTTTTTTGACATGATAAAAAAATTGATATAATTTCAAATATTTTTTTTTATCTAATAGTTTTGTCATGCTTATTTTTTCAACTAGATGAACTTCCTGATGGCAGTGATTTAGATGTGATACAATACAAGGCAAAACAACTAATAGCGGACAAAATTAACAGCCAGATCGTCCAATGGTGTCAAGAGCACCACATCGAAGACACCTCATCAAAACTGTTTGACCGATTTATAGGAGAATGCAAACTAATTAAGGGCAATTTCTGCGAGATTGACCAGATCGTTCAGGGAATCAAACCCCCAATCGTTGACGGAAATCTCCCACAGGCCGCGGAAACCGCGGAAACTTCGTCTGATTTCGATTCTTCCAGATCGTTTGCAATATTTCCTTTACAGGAGAGAATCGCACTCATTGCGTTTGCGCCATTGTGGCTTCCGTTAGTCATTGGAGCCAGTGTTCTAGCACTTCCGGTTGCTGTGGGCATGTTTATTAAGGATGCGATAGAAGAGAGAAAGAAAATAATCGAGTATCGTAAAAACAAAATGGCGCATATTCTCCAATTGGCCGAACAGGAAATAAAATGTTACAATAAAGATTTGGTGTTAAATGGTCTTCGGGTGACGTACCTTCGCGATTTTATGGCAAGTTTAGAGCAAGTTTGTGTGGACGTCATTCCAAAACAAATTAAAGCTGACCAAGAACTGATTGAAAACATCGTCAAAGAAGATAGAGATTCGCAGACGTTGAAACAGGAATATACGCCTATAGAAACAAAGTGTAAAGAGATCATCGGAAACCTACTCTATGCAAAAATCAAATATCTCTCCGACAATCCGCCTCGTATTCTGAAAGAAATAGATTCACTTGGGCGAGGTTCGTTTGCTAATGTTCTTCTATGTGACGTAGATATTGGAGGTGCTAAGTTGCAATGCGCAGTCAAACAAATGACGTCATCAATACGTTCGGACCCGTATCTTCAACTATCAGAAGCAACAAACATGAAGTGAGTAAAACTTCTCTTGCGCTGGAGGGTTTAAATGATAACGCAAAGCAACGACAACAATGCATGCTATCTTAAGAATGATTTCTAGAATCCCATTTATAAAATTAAAAGTAGTCTGATAGTCACTGGTCATAAGAAATCTTATTAAAATTTGGCTATTTATTTAATGCAATATGAGATGCAATTTGCACACCGGAAATATTTATTGTTACAAAAGTAATTTAGTGCATTGATCAGTAAAAGCAAATTATAAATGGAATAAATGCCCTCTTGTAGTCAAATTTTTGTATGGGAAGCCATTAATTGATTAACATTAAAAAGTCCATGGGCGGAAATCTGGTTTCTCGATACCAAGTAAATTTAATCTATCCGAAAATCACCGAAACTCAATAACCGCTGGCAAAAACATCCGTGCAAATGAGAGATAAGGATAGAAGGTGTACAACTTGTTTGCAACTGTTACAATTTGTTTTTTTCCATTTTTTTTTAAACTCAGTTACATGAAGAAAAAACACATTTTTGAATTTAAGCAGATTAATACAAATTCTGAAAATAATAAAAGCATGAATTGCTTTCCAAACAATTGTGTTTTTGGTGAGACAAATTTAGACTACTAAATGAATGTTGGATTTTTTTTTTTATTTGACATCTATAATTTATAGATTTACACATTTTCATTCAGGGCATTTCGACACACGAATATTGTGCAATGCATAGGGGTTTCCATCGAAAAAACAGGTACTAGTCAAAAGGAATACCTCAACATATTTATGGAGGTGTGTGAATGTTCACTTGCTGACGTCATATTATGTGACAGACACATCATGGAAATGTGCCAGTGCAATTCTTACCGCAGGAAAACGTGCCACATGTTTAAAGAAAAGGACAGAAGTGTTCTGGAATTTGTGGAAGCATGGGAACTATTTACGAAAATGTTAGAGGATATATTGAATGGACTGGTATATTTGCACGATAAAGGATTCGTGCACAGAGACCTTAAACTGACAAATATTTTGGTTTGTACCACTTGTTTCTTTTTTTTTTTACAAAGTAATACTGTGAAAAAATAGTTTCAATAGGTAAAATAACAATTTTGAAAGAAAAAATAAAAAATATTCGTAACGTCACAAAGAAGTTTTTCTTTTTGAATTTGTACATGTACGTATGGGATATCTCGATGTTAAATTTCATATTTGTCTTTTACTTTAAAAGATCAAGGATAATATCGCAAAAATAGCAGACGTGGGGATGTCAAAGCCAAAAAACCAGCTACAAGGCACCATCACCGGAACACCTGTTTTTATGGCACCGGAAGTTCTGGAGGGCCGGATGTACGGTTTATCAGCTGACATTTTCAGCCTATCTATCATGATGTGGGAAATGTGGTACGGCAGGAGGGTGTTTAGTGAAAGTGTTTACTCTGATGTCATGACAACGTACAGTTCCATCAAGGTGAAACAAATGCTTAGACTCTAATCTGCACAGTCAGATAATTCATGTATCTAAAGACATAAATAAGTCGAAACTGTTTGTATCTATCGGGAAATATACCATATCAAATGACAAACTTTCTTGACAAAAAGTTTAGAAAAAAATATATCAATTGCTTTTGCTTTAGGTTTCTTTTTTATTTCATTAGGAGCATGTCGTATCCGGCCAACGGCCAAAGTTCACTGAGAAAACAGCCCCTCCACAAGAAATACAGACGATGATGGAGGAATGCTGGGTAGATGTTGCAGACAACAGGCCGACGGTCAGACAATTGAAAACGAGGCTAAACGAAGTCGTCGCCAATTTAACTTTTACCACACCCTGCTGAGAGAAACTCGGTTACTTTAATTGTTATTGGCCATTAATGACCAAGATATGTATCCCAAATACATGTTCAACTGTACTAGTAGAAGTCATTTAAAATACTCATTCCCATTTGTTGGGGCATGTCAACTCTTGCCTTCTTTGCATGGAACTCTTTCTCTATTGTTAAAATGAGAGAGAGAGAGTGAGTGAGAGAGAGAGAGAGAGAAATTTGTCTTTTCAATAAAAATCATTGTACCACCTTCAAGTTTCCTGAATTATCAAATTATTTGGGAGAGACAGAAACTGATTCAGAAAAAATAACACGGCAATAAATAGTTTTTTAATGGATGATCATGTTGCTCCACTCTCCGTCAATCCAAATTTACCGTGGAGCTACAGTTCTGCAGCTTTATGTAATTAGTTTCCTAACCTTACCTTTGACCTCGGGAAGTGGAAAAAATCAAAATGGAGAGAAAAAATACGTGTATCTGATATTTTATTTATATTCCTTCAGAGATCTATATATGAACTAAAAAACAGTGAAGTACAACTTAATAATATTAATTATGAAATGACAATCTGTCTAATAAAATAAACACAATTCTATTATAATGTCAACAACACGAAGCCATACATTACATGCAACAATATCAATCAATGAACCTCCAACATAAATAAAACCTCAAAAAAAAAGTTAATGGAATAGCTGCAATAAGCTGAATCTCCTTGATGTGTTAATATAAAAACATTGGGTATAGCTATGTATTCCCAATGTGTAATTATTCCCTAAAGTATAAAAATAAATAGAAACAGCAAGAAATTTTCCTTCCTCGAGATTGATACAATCCTTCATTTGTTAATTCTTTTTTAAAAACAGAATATGGATAGGCATTTGTTTTTAGATGAAATCTTGATGAAATTCATAAATTGGCTTCAAAAGAAAAACAAACCCTTGAAAAAAAATTAAATTATCTTGTGTCGTTAGGTAAGAAATGTTTATCAAACTCAAAAGTCTTTTTGAAAAAAAAAATATTTGAGTTCTGCCTAGATATATTCAAATATTTGAGATCAAAGGTCTATAAATGATTTAAATGTGGGATTTTTTTATTTAATAAAATGCTTACAAAAATGATTGCTATCATAATTTTTATCTAAAATTCCATGATATCAAAATTATAAGTTATTGAGCAATGATTTAAAAAAAAAAATTAAGGTACACAAGATAGATGTAAATGAAATATTATTTTCTCAGTATTTATTTTCTGAATTGTTATCAAACAGTTGTTATAAAATTCATCAAAATGGCCTTCGAGATTCATGGTTTCCTGAGAGGTGTGAACCTAGGTCATGAAAAACAAATTGTTCAGGCTATTTCATTACATCTTGTATAAGAAACCCACAAATCAAAAAACCCCAAAACACAAATAATCCGTATTCTTTCAAAACCTTCTTGGGTAGATTTTTCAAAAACTTGTCAACTTTCCCAGTTTAAGGCCAAAAATTACTTAGCACGTAACTGTAAAAATCAAATGTTTTTTGATGATCAATTGATAATTTTAACTGCATATACCGTTTCCCTAAGCTACATTGTAACACAATTCTGGACATAACAATGCTTTGATCTCCTTTGATCACTGAAACCCTTATTTACCCCAGTTCACAGACAAAAATTTACATGTTTTTAAAAAAAAAACAGACAAGGACTCAATTTTTTTTTTTTTGGTACAGATTACCTAACTCTATATTGTTTACACACCAGCTACCGTGTTTTATTTTTCAATTACAACAAACAAAAAAAAGGCTCTCTTTTAAGTTAGTATGAAAATCTCCGAAAAATCAGGTTCACTCCTAGTTGTTGTTTCCGGGAAACTGCAACATGTCAAGCGGATTTTCCAGCTCCTCCACATCAGGAATTTTCCACTGGTCTTTGCGGCCCACCTCGTACATCTCTTTAATGGCGGCCCGTATTTTGTCGCTGCCCTCTGCGGCTATCTCCTGGTATTTGTCGTACAACTGTAGCGCCGTGTTGGCGTCCTCTACAGAGTCATGGGTGGACGACTGAATGTTTGTTTCTGAAATTATTATTTTATAAGATTTTTAAAATTCAAACCCCTTTTTTTTTTTAAACTTCACAATATGAGAGTCATGCACTGTATATAGAAATATACACTAGTGTCTGAAATAATTTTACTACTAGATTTGAAATTTTACACCATATTTTTTTAGAAACTACACAATATGAGATACATGTAGAAGTAGATAGATATATACACTAGCTGTCATGAAAATTAATTTTGTTTTATAAGTTAACCATTTAACTGTTCTTTGATAAAGTAACTACAACACAAACCACAAGACAGAATTCTTTATTTTCAGTCTGATTTGTTAACTTTAGATTTTTTTTTTGAAAATTCATATCGCAGCAAAATCATGCTATTATGAAAAATAATTTTGTATTAAACTTTGCTTTAATCAGAGCCTCTTAATACATGTAGCTTTTCTCACAAAACTTGATTATCAAAAGCTTATAAACCAAATTTTTCAAATTTAACATATTAACATATTGCTTTAAAAACTGATATATTCAATAAAAAGCTTCAATCTTCCAGCTGGACTTACTCAGGAAATACCAAGCCAGGTACTTGAGTGAGATCATCCTCTGTCTGGGGATGTAGAATAGCTGCACAGTGTCTACTATCTGATCCTTAGGCACCTACAAGTAACAAGTAACAACCCTAGTCATTGGTTAAAACACCTACAACATAAGTAACAACCCTAGTCATTGGTTAAAGCACCTACATCACAAGTAACAACCCTAGTCATTGGTTAAAGCACCTACAACATAAGTAACAACCCTAGTCATTGGTAAGAGTCTTACAGCATAAGTAACAACCCAAATCATTGGTTAAAGCTCTTACAACACACTGTCAAGTAACAACCCAAATCATTGGTTAAAGCTCTTACAACACAAGTAACAACCCAAATCATTGGTTAAAGCTCTTAAAACACAAGTAACAACCCTAGTCATTGGTTAAAACACCTACAACACAAGTAAAAATCCTATCCATTTGTTAAAGCACCTACAACATGATTATAAGAAAATCTTGTTCAAAGAACAAATGATATATGAGCTGGTTTACAGTATAAATCAAAAGAATCATTTCACATTGTTCCTTAAGTCAAACCTTGTCACATCCACTTACCGTATATTCGGGGGGTTTTTTGCGTGTCACAAAATTTTTTAAAAAGGTGGAAAATATGTAGCAATTTTAATTTGTGTCAATCATTTTCTTGCGTTTTAAAAAGTGTCGCAAAAAAAGCGATTAGATCATTGCGAAAATTACAGGATATACGGTATTATCTGTAGATATTAAACAATTCTAGTAAGTTGACCCCTGCGACTCACAGTGATGTTGATGACCCGGAAGTCCTTCTTCAGGCCGTGACCCACAAACACGACCTTGTTGTCCACCAGATAGCGGAGCTTAACGTAAGTCGACTTGAGGGTGGTCAGGTTTTTGGTGGACAGCTCGGGGTTCAGGTCGCCAGGGCTGATTCCTGACCACTGGGTCAGGTAGTCCACCACCTGTAATACAATGTATTGTTATATTCAGTAGTATATTCTCACTATATAACTCTATATAGACGAATAGTCAATAATTGTAATATTAGCTCGTCCGAAAAATATTGACCGGTCAATATTTTTTTAATATTGACCGGCTAGGAATAATATCTAGAGAGTATTCCCTCTATTTCAAGTAATCGCTTCTGATTTGTTGATTTTTTGATGACGTAAATAACTCTTCGCGACTTCAAAACAAGGTGACGTCATAATAGACAGTCAGTCAAAGCAAGTAAACAACGGACGCGCAATGCGACGGTTTGCTATCATAATGGATATACTGTGGTTTCATTAATATTCAAGGGTATCAATTTTCGTGGAAAAATTGAAAATCACAGTTTCAAGGGTACGTAAATTCGTGGCCAATGGCCCTATTGATACAAAATATTAATAGGTATTGCACTTCATTGAACATTAAATTTCGTGGATCAACTTCACAACGAAATCCACGAAAATTGGTATTCAACGAATATTGATGAAACAACAGTATAAGGATTTGCAAATTACTGTAAAGTAAAATCATGTAGAACATCTGTATGTTAATTCTTACGGGTAGCGGAATATCACCAGTGACCGTTTGACGCTGAGGATATTTTGAAAATGGACTTTGCACAAAATTGAATTCGTGAATTCTTTGTTGAGCTGAGAAAATTACGACCTGTTTTCAATTACTTTCTTAAATTTTGGTTTGTTTCTTCATATAACAAAACAAATGTTGACTGTGTTTTCGGGCAACATTGATTATATTAGCCCCCTTGGGACTAAAATATTGCCCTCCGCTTCGCGTCGGGCAATATTTCGTCCCTCGGGGGCTAATATAATCAATGTTGCCCTCAACCCCAGTCAATATTTGTATAATAATGAAATACTCTACAATTACACAACATAATAATGTAATAAACTACAATCAATTAACATGTGTTTATATAGCCCCAACTCGATGAAATGATTCATATAACTAAACACTACCAAAAACTATGGTGCAACTTTTTTTTTTTACCCTTATATATCAAAATATATCACGATTATTCTGTATCTTTCCATTACTCTGGGTATTTTGTTTTTCAGTTTACACAGTGAAAAAATATGGCAAATGGGTATTAATTCACAAGTCATTTACCTGTTCTTGGGTCGAGATATAGTCATCTATAAAGGCTGTTCCCTTCTTTTCTCCTTTTCTACAAAAAGCAAGAGAAAAAATTTCATTACCTCCACTTCCCTTTTCTTCGGAAGATCTAGAACAAACTATTGCTACATTTTTTTTTAAATTGCATTTTATGAAAAGTCTTTTTTTCATTGGAGGACTGAAAGTAAATTTTCTGAATTTAATATTTATAAGCATCAAAATTTGGACACAATACTTTAAACCAACTTCTATACACAACTACATTATTTCGTGATTTACTTTAGATGATTTGATTTGCTGCAATTTATTTTCCTGATTAAGATGTAGACTATCTGTAAAACAAAATAGCAGAGACATTTGAGGTCTGGTTTGCAGCAAGACATATTCATGATAATGGGGCTATTGCAAAGCTCACGAAAATTTACTGCATGCTGTTGGTTTTCAGCATACTGTTTATATTCTAACAAAAGCTTTCGTGGGTCAAATAATGATAGGGATCCATAAATACTGTGGAATCATTTTTATCCGTTGGGGTCAATGTTCATGGGAAGCCAAATTTTCCTGGTGCATGGGGAAGCAATTTTGTTGGTAGTGTAATCCGAATAATTTTAATAAACATAAAACAAATGATTGTACATGTATATAATAAGTTTGTGTGGATGGAAATTCATGGGCAAGGGTTACCCACGATGCCACGAACATTGGTCCCCCACGAACAACGATGGTTCCACAGTACATTAAGAAATTAAGAGCGTTGACATTGTTTACCCTCTGAGACAGGTCATTCTGGCACAGGTCAAGTGGGAGGGTTTGATCATGGAGCGAGTTCCGTCGCTGCGGAGTTCCGATTCTTCCTGCAACCCAAAAAAACACTGCCATGATAATTTCATTTTGAAATTATACAGTATGAAATTATTGTTATACATGTATTATGTCCTTTTTGACTTAGGAATGACCAGTTGAGAAATAATCTGTGATCATTTATTTTCCAAAATCAAGTCATTTTTTCATTCAATCACCAAAAAGTGATTATTACGAGGGATCAGAATCTCACAGATATTTTAAAATTGTACAATTTGTTAATTATTATACCACACTTGGTTGGTAGAAAATCAATGAAATTTTAGATGACCTGATTAAGTGAGACAAATTCTGCATCCAAGGCCACAACATCCCCTTCCTTGGGAAGCTCCTCCTCTGTCAGGGGTTCAAAGGTCACCTTCCTGTTGGCAGGATTGACCAATCCAAAGTCTTCTTTCAGCACTTTGACAGTTATGGGGTTTGTTACTACAAAATTAAGTTAAATTGACAAAATTGATGAAAAATTCATATGAAAACATTGCCCACCTAATACTATTGATTTTTTTCTTATAATTTAAACCAACTTTTATTCGCAGCAACTTTATTTCGCGATTTCCTGGAGATAAACTGGATTGCAACGACTAATTTTCACAACCAAGCCTTATCCAGACCCATGTTGTGATAAGAATCAAACGACAACGGCTGGTTCGCAGCGAGACATATTCGCGACAACAAGGCTCTTGCGAACCTCGCAAAAATTTCTCCCAGGCAAATAAAACTTGGTTTACAGTATGCTGAAACTACCCAATATATGATACATTACATTGTACCTCCTAGAGTACTTGTAAGCTTGATAAGTACTCATTTTTAACTGTAAGCTTGAATACTTGTTTATTACTGGAAACTTGAGCACTTGGATTTAATCGGTACACTTAAGTACACAGTTTTAATTGTACTATAACTGTACTAGGTTTTAACTGTAAGCTTGGGTACTTGTTTTACTTGTAAGTTTGAGTACTATTGTACTCATTTTTACCTGTAAGGTCGTGGAACTTGGTCAGGTGTCTCCTCTTGAAGTAGATGGTACAGGGAACCTTCCAGTCCAGATTGACCGCACAAGCTTCATGCTAAAGAAAAGTAAAGAAATCATATACAATGGCAAGACAATAACACCAATAAAAGAAGAGCAAGACAAAAACACAGGTTTATAGGGCTCCATAGTACAAACTTAGGGAGGCTGGGCGGTCAACAGATTATCTTTCAGTAATGCCTAAAATTTTTAGATATGATATATTTAGCCATAACCTGTCATTTAGTAAAGAAAAATTCCAAATATATTAGCTTTTAAATTTGAATGTTTTCCTATATCTTTATATAGAGCTCTTTTTCTTAAGGAGATTAATATAGTCTATAAATGGTCATGACCATCAAGCCCCCTTAAACAACATGTACAACAGATAGATGGACACACTCACCTTCTCAATGGGCAGGATGGAGAAGTCATTGAACAGGTACCACTGTGTACAGGTGACCTTCTCCTTCCGCTGGTGGTAGGTCTCGCCCACGTTGATGCACGCCACCAGATTTCCCGCCGTCTTCTCGTCCTTGATGTTGTACACCACCGCCAACACCTCGTAGTATTTCATGGTGGGGGGTGGGTCTCTTGGCACTGCTTGCTGTAACAGAGTAACAGAGAATTTGAGTTTGAGTAACAAGGCATGCTAAGGCTTAAACAGTCAAACTCACATGGTTATGGGATAGGGAGGGGGGAAAGTCTGGACCATTGCTTGCAACAGAACATGGGAGTTTGAGTCACATTATTACAGCAGTAAAACTTATCAAAAGTTTACTAAAACAAGTTATTTTGACATAAGTTTTATTGAAGGTCTCTATGCAAATGCAACTAAGGTAGAGAGTCAGCAGGCATCTTATAGCATTTTAATTTATTTATAAAGAATAATATTTAGCATGTGGGTTTTTTTCAGATAGGGTAGTCTTGACTAATTTCATTTCAAAAGATGCCTGTATAGGCCTTAACTACCAACTTAGTCCATGAACTAGTAAAATAAGTCCTGTTGGGATAAAAAAAAATGCAATTCAATATTCACAATTCAAATCATGATTGTGTCCTACTAACCTCATCTGGATACTCCTCCACATTGAGAGTTCCGTCCGGATGGAGATCCATCATTAATCCAAGTGGGATCCACTGACAGTCTATGTCCTCATCATAGTTGTGTGCGGCCGGTTCACTATATCAATAGAAAACACACTACTGTCACATAATGTCACTTATTTGTAAAGTGAGTATTGTTCATTATTCTAATCATGCACTCTGAAAAAGTACAAAATTGATTATTAGGACTACACAACACAAAATGAAATGAAATATAATAATTGTTATTTTCATCTTGAAAAATTTATAACTTGAAATAAAGCACTTAATAATCATTCAAATTATCAGTTAAACGAAATATGAATTGCCTGATAATTTTCAAATTTCTCAACTCATTTAGTCCATATATTTTCTGACAGAAAGACAAAATACAAGTGCTTGTATCACGTGTACAAACTCAGCTTACAGAAGGTCCCTCTCGTGCCTGAATTTACAACCACTCCTGCGGCAGCCATTGCCATAGCGACACATAACAGGGTTACCACCAGGGGCATTAATGAAGGTTCCCTGAGACGACTCGTTTATCTCCTCCTTACGCTGCTTTAGGATCTGTAAAATCCATCAAATACTTAATGTGCATGTTCAGTTTTATCTTTTACAGTGTTCATCATGTTCATATTCAGGTTTGAGAGTGGAGAGTTACTTAGATACTGTTAATCTGCCTTATATAAAACGGCCTTTGGTTACTTAATATAAATAAATCATGCCATTAGATTTTACAAATTATATCAAATCTATGTTTAAAATCTTAAATTAATTTCCATAGGTACATGTAAACAATGGTCTGCAGTAAAATATAAATCAAAGGCCTGAAGGGCCACAATGGCGTCGAGTTAAAGTTAATTTGAAGAGTAAAAACCTAAATAATTTTTTTAACAAGTGAAAAGCTGTCAATGTGACAGCTAACCGGGTTTTCTTTTTATATGCGAACTGTAACCATAATCCATGTCAACCCATATCCAGTGAAATAAAGTACCCCATATGCAATATTTTGCTAAAAAGACTTAGTTCAAAAGCTGGTATTTTTTTCATAAATAATCAGAAATAAAAATCCTAGAAATATTCACACCTCTGATACATGTACAATTAATCTGCAAAAGAACAACTTTTTATCTATAAAACTGTAGGAAAAGTTATCTGTACAATGAGGTTACTCTATATGCAATATTTTGCTAAAAATTGACTAACTTCAAAAGCTGGTATTTTTTTCACAAATTATCAGTAATCAAAATCCTAGCAATATGCACACCTCTGATATATGTATAATTGATTTGCAAAAGAACAACTTCTTATCTTGAAAACTGTTAGAGGAGCTATCCGTACAATGAGGGTACGCTATATGCAATACTTTGCCCAAAAATGACTAAATTTTTTTTATTTTTTATGCAATATTTTGCCAAAAAATGACCAAGTTCAAAAGCTGGTATTTTTTTCATAAATTATCGAAAATCAAAATCCTAGCAGTATGCATACCTCTGATATATGTATAATTGATCTGCAAAAGAACAACTTCCTATTTTGAAAACTGTAGGAGGACTTATCCGTACAATGAGGGTACCCTATATGCAATATTTTGCCAAAAAAAATGACCAAGTTCAAAAGCTGGTATTTTTTTCCATAAATTATCGAAAATAAAAAAAAAATTAAAAATAGAAAATGTTATTTATCACATAACTAATAAAATTACAACTCATTACAAATTTGCTCACCTAATTCTTAAAAAGTTTTGAATTTCAATTGAAAATTTAAGTTTATAGAAATATCTTTGGAGTTAAAAATTTTTTAGATTTTTTTTCTCTATTTTATATGAAAATAAATATTAAAATTATTATTGTGTTTAATCTTATATATTGTATACTGCTGATAACCACTCTGTCTCTCATTATCAATTTCATCTAAAATTCACAAGGATCCAAATGACACGGGCCGAAAAGATCAGGGGTAGATAAAAGAAAGCACCCATTCACGTTGTTTACAAAGTGAAAGTAGTTCACTAGTTGGTTTAAAATAACTTTTGTTTGTAGATGTACTTATCGCTCGATTAGGAAGTTTTGTTTCTACAAGATCAAACATTTGTGCATTTTCGATATGGATACAAAATAATCTATTTTGCAGGCTAGTACATTTCATAACCAAATTGAGTATGTAAGCCCAGCTATCGCATGTGTCTCGGTGCTAGTGTATTCATCCGCTGAAACCGAGACATATTGTTTTCAATAAAATGTGAACATTTTTAAAGACGGCAACCATTTCGAATCTGCAAACTTGTTTTGTTGACGTACAGTTCTGCTCGAAATTGAAGTATGTCATCTATTTTTCTTCAAACACATACGAAAACTTTGCACTCATTTGAGTTGTTTGGCTCCTAAAAATGTAACTTCCGGACGTACGATCCCTAGATGGCTTTCGAGCTTCGCTCGACGCCATAAAAAATTGAAATTAACTTGTTTTACAGTAGTTTGAAAGCTGATAGTAGAAGCATGCATAACTCACCATGTGCTGGATTCTCCAGAACTCGTAATCTCGCGCGTTCTCTATGTGACAGTTCACAGCCACCACATCTGGGATGTGCTGGATTGTCTTTATCTGGGTCTGAGGTAAACATCAAATCAACTCACATGAGGTTTGATATCACATCAATAATGACGTACATAAGGTTGATATCACCTAGTTTAAACTTACATGCAGTTGATATAACCTAAATGAAACTCACATGAGGTTGATATCAAATTGATAATGACTTACATGAGGTTGGCATCACCTAACTGATAATTTACATGATGTTGATATCACCATAACATTTTACAGAAGGTTAATATCACCTAAATGATAACTCATATAAGGACAATATCAAATCAATAACGACGTACACAAGGTTGGTATAACATCCATGATATCTTACATGATGTTGTTATCACATTGATAATTTACATGAGGTTAATGTACCACCTACATGATGAATTATATGATGATGATATCACCTAAATGATAACTTACATGAGGTTGATATCCCCTACAAGACAACTTAAATTAGGTTGATATCCCCAATAAATGATAACTTACATGAGGTTGATACCGATCACACACATTACACCAGGTCTGCATGTTTTGTTCAGCAGTCAGTGTGTTTTTGAGAACATCACAGAATGGCACCTCAAATGGAGGTCTTGTGTTACCTGAAAACAAAGCGCATTTTTTAGTACGGAAAATGGCCTTGTTAATTTCGGTATTTGAATATAAAACTACCAAAAATTTTGTTTCACTGATTCAGAAGTTCAGTGTGTTCATTGACCGGTCTTTCATGAATATGAATTTTTTTTAGAAGGGGTGATTTTGTAGGGGAAGAGATACTGGCATACTGGTAAAGTTACCTTGGAGGTTTCATTTTTTTTTTTTTTAGGTGTGTGGGTGTGTGTATGGGGTGAGTAGCTGTGACTAACCTGGAGGGTTACAGTCGGGGTAGCTGAGGTTGATGATGTTAGTGTCGGACTGCCTCTGAGTCTCCTGTCCACATCGACATCTCAAAGTCGTCACAATCTTAAATCCTAAGATATCTGAGATTGCAGACTTTTCCTCAACCCTGTGTGTACATGCAAACAATTAACTCACACAAATGTAATCAATCAAAATTCTCCAAAAAAAAAAATGTTCATATTGCAAAAAGAACAACCATTAAATAAATCAAGACTCTTATTCCTCAATATAAGGGTGGGAGAATTTTCTCTAGTCACAATATACTTAAAAAATCTTCAGATTTTACAAACAACTACGAATAACCAATGTTTGAAACTAAAAAAATATAAACAGCTGTTACTTTTCAGTGGGAGGATTTTCCGGTGGTCCCCCATCCTCGGACTTGTCTCCGTCCTTGTCTCCATCCTTCCCCTCGTCGTCCGGAGTCTCCGACCCTTTGTCCCCATCTCCGTCCCTCTCCACCTTCTCCTCCTCCTGGGGGTCCTTCCCCTTCTTCTTGCCCTTCTTCTTCTTCTTCTTCCTGGACTTGGGAGGTGTGTTCTCTGAGGACTTGTCCTCCGACTTCTGTCCCTCATCTTCCCCTGTTTTGAGGCTGGTTTCCGACAGCTGTTCTGCCAGATTCTCCTCCTCTGATTTGGTCAGACTATTGTCCGAGGTCTTGCTTAAATTCTCCTCGCTTTTGGCTTCTTTCACAGGTTGGCTTTTGTTACAGAGTTCCTGCAAATAATTTTGTTTTCAATTTTGATAACTTGATAAATTTTCAACATGTCATTTGTTCAGTGCAATGTAATATAGCAAAAATTAATTCATTATCTTTATCAGATTACAAATTTTGTTACCTTTTTATTTTTCTAGATTACATTTAATTGTTGATGCAGCTCACTACAAAATAAGTTACTTATGTCGATAACGACAGCAAGTGCATTATTTTCATAAACTTACAGCGTGGACCTGTTGGAACAGAAATCTCTGCCAGCTCTGAATCAGCCGCGACAAGTTGATTCGCGGGTCGTTTTCCTCATTCTCTGCCAGAATGAGGCTCAAGGCCGAGGCCTCAGGAATCGTGCGGAAGGCCCTCAAAAAGTTGCTGGCCTATATAAATTAAAATTCATTAAAACTAAAAAGGCATGTATTGTACTTTGATTTTTACACACTGGCACATTCAAGAAGAATAAAGTAAGCAGGCCTGATCACGTTCTTAAATTATAGCAGACAAAATGATATACAAATACTATTATATTATAATGTCATTAACTCATTATCCTTTATATACTTGTACAAGATATCTTAATCATAAAATTACTGTTATGTCAACACATAAAAATTATGTGTATTTTACCTGGCAGGTTTGTCCTTTTTGGTTGTCTAACATGTAGAACAAGAACCCAAGCTCACAGGCAAGACAGAACTCGCGCTCACACAGGTGACTCAACAGGATGCAGCGCAGCGGCTCAATGTAGTACAGCACCTGTAAGTAAACAGAGTGTAATGTAAACACTGTAGTAAAGCTCCTGTAACAGGTAAATGTAGACAGATGTAGGTGTGAACAATATTATACAGCACCTTAACAGGTAAATGCCAAATTGATAACAATGGGAGATACAGTAGCAAAGAGAGAGATGCAGAAAAATTGGACATTTTATATACATAAGCATTCATTTAACAGGTTACAATTCCTCTCCCCTCTCTCTTGTATTCTCAGTCTCTCTTCTTCAAATTTCTCTCATGCAGATTCAAACTTAAAATGTTTTAATAAATGAAATTATCTTCATCTTTTAAACTTTCTTTCCTTTTTAATAAAAATTAAAGTAATTTCTCAATTGTTATTTTTTACTTCCTTTACAAGAATTTCTGAGATATAATTCTATCTAAATGATATTTAAACCCTTTTTCACCTGGAACATAAAAATGACAGTTCTTTCTCTTTTTCCTCTTTTCTCCTCACTACTTCTCTAACAAGAAATTTCATCTAAAACATATTAAAACCCTTCTTTACCTGGAGCATACAGTTGCAGTAGGCATTGGGAATATCTGTCTCAAGCCCAGCAAAGTGGGTCTTGTTGTAGTGTCTGAAGTCAAAGTCCTCCAGCCCCAGCTTAGAGTACTTCAGGTCGACCTTCCTGTAGCGCTTTGGTACTTTGATGAATGGGTCATCAACTGGCAAAGGAAAAACTCAACATTTTAAAAATACATGCAGAAGATACCTGTATATTTCATAATGCACATCATCATAATGTATTATTAGCTGATAAAACATCAATAATCCTTCTTCTGGTTTTTTTTTATATCTGAGGAATAATCATAACTGTTGATAAGTTAAAATGAATAGCAAATCAGTCCTTTGCAAGAAAGTATTTTGTTGTGAATAGCAAAGTGAATCATAGTTATACACAAAGCAAATTAATAAGTATATCCCTAAAAGTTTTTACAAGTAGCTGAAATTCTGCAGCAGCAAACAGTTGCATTTACTGTAAATAATTGTTATCCAAACATTTCCATTTTATTTCTTTTTGGCTATGCAATTCCTTGTAATTAGTATTGTTCTCTACAAGTTTCAAACATTTAACATATATATTATTTGATTTAAACAACATTTCATTATGTATAAACATAAAAGGATTGGGAATCAGGCAATCTGCCTATCTAAGCCCTCTCCTAAAACATATATTATCAAGTCATAGTGATGAGGTGGATAATGAAAAGAGAAAGGAAACAGGACAGCATGATACCAAATCCAAATCAACTACATGTAACAAAAAAATAATCTTCAATCCGCAGCCTACCTCTGCCAATGGGAGACTCCGGTACAGCCCCTTTGCCCTTCTTTGATTTCTCGTTGACCTGGACATAAGGAATCTGGTTCCGTTTCTCTTTGCCCAGGTTTTTGGCATAGCCCACATTATGTTGCATCTTCATGGACCTTAAAATGTCTGCATCCACAGGTTTGGGTTTCCTAGAAAATCAAGACAAATAAAAATACAACATCACCAATTAAAAGTGCTGGTATATATCTTTATGTACTAGATGGATCATTATAACAAAGAAGCCATTCACATTTCTTGAAAGGTAGTCAAAAGATAATCTAAAATATTTAACTTTTTTAGTCATGTATCATTTTCAATTCGGTGGTCAGAACAGAAAGGATTTAATTTGCAAAATCAAACAAGATATCTGTGAGCCAATGCTCACTAGTGATACCCCCGCTCTGATGTGAATATGCAAAATAAGCAAAGTCGACATTTAACAGAAAGCTGGCACCCGATTAGTACAGAAATATATCCCACAATATGGCATGCCTAAACAAATAGTGTGTTAAAATTTCAAGCATCTGCGATTAATAGCTGCTGAGAAATCTTTGAGGAAAATTTGATTGAAAATTTTGGCTAAAATAAACAAAGTACTCATTTAACAGGAAGTTGACGTCCTATTGATACAAAAATATATCTCACAATAAGGCATGCCAAAACAAATAGTGTGTTAAAATTTCAAGCATCTGCGATAAATAGTAGCTGAGAAATCTTTGACAAAAATTTTAAAATTTTGGCTAAAAATAAACAAAGAACTTGTTAAACAGGAAGTTGACGTCCGATTGATACAAAAATACATCCCACGATATAGCATGCCTATACAAATACTGTGTAAAAAATTCAAGCATCTGCGATAAATAGTTGCTGAGAATTCTTTGACAAAAATTTGTTTGAAAATTTTTGCTAAAAGTAAACAGTCGTCATTTAACAGGAAGTTGACGTCCGATTGGTACAGAAATATATCCCACAATATGGCATGCCTATACAAATACTGTGTAAAAATTTCATGCATCTGCGAAAAACAGTTGCTGAGAATTCTTTGACAAAAATTTGTTTGAAAATTTTTGCTAAAAATAAACAAAGTCATCATTTAACAGGAAGCTGGCATCCAATTGGGACAGAAATAAATCCCACAATATGGCATGCCTATACAAATATTGTGTAAAAATTTCAAGCATCTGCGATAAATAGTTGCTGAGAAATCTTTGACGAAAATTTGTTAGAAAATTTTGGTTAAAAAATAAGCAAAGTCGTCATTTAACAGGAAGTTGACGTCTGATTGGTACAAAAATATATCCCACAATATGGCATGCCTCAACAAACACTATGTAAAAATTTCAAGCATCTGCGATAAATAGTTGCTGAGGAGCGGGGGTATAAAAAGCTAGAATTTAATCAAAGTAACCAATAAAGGGCAGACAACTTCTATATATGGAATGAAAAGAACCCCATACATGTAATAAAATTGTGAAAAATTTTCTAGTTTTAAGCTCAACAACATTTATCATTTTTTTTCTCAATAATTTAATTAAAATAATGGTGCTATCTACCATTTTATTGCATTAAAGGAAATTACTTGCATTTCAAATTTCTTCTAAACTTAAAAAATGAAATTAATCATTCAATCAAATTCAAGAAATTGACTTATTCAGATAATATATCTCAAAATCAATTTGCTGCTTACAATAAGGAGATTCACAAATTACATTCAATAAACTCCTTGTACATGTAATACTAAATTGCTCTGCTGGACTGACCTGTACGTTCTTTGAGAGAGAAAATCTGGCCAATCAGAGAGCAGCGTTCCGTTTGTCGGGTACATCATGGGGATGATGGAGTATGGTGTGTACTCATCCGTGACATGGATCGGCTGAATTGGGTCAATCTGCATGATAAGATCATGAAAAGAATTTAATCCATTTGATTGTACAAAATCGGAGTGAATGTATTGTTAAGAATATTGATATAATCATTAACAATTAAGTTTGAAATTAAAACTTAAACTAATCTTTCCAGCCATTCAAATAGCACAACAGAATCAAAATCAATTAATAAGAGAAATAAACGGATTCAACAGCTGAAGACTATACAAAGATTCAAAGATTCACTATGAGAGCTCAGAATGGCTGTTATTTTTACCGGATCAGGGAAGTCTGTCTGTTCTGGGTACTGGTTGAAACAGGGATGTTCTACACCGCTGTACAAATGCAGGCAACCTGTCAATCAAACAGATTTAGCATCATTTACATTCGATGGTCAATGACTGATGGTTAAATAACACTGGAATTGCCTACACACATTAAGGGAATTCAGAATCTGAGAGTGCTCCCTACAAACCAATCTATTTTCATGCATATCTCAAAATTTACTTTAATTTTAACACAGTTTTCATATTGAATGTACTTCAGAATTCACTACATTTAGTAAGGATTTGATAGACACATTTTGGACCTAGCTGGCATCATGTTTGGGATTGATATCAACAGATTCTACGGGAAGCCTAACCAACTGATTTATGCTTTAACATGTGGTTTATAAACATGTATGGTACTTAATAGAGATCTCAACATCCAAACAAACTAGTTCTTAGTAGTTATTTCACTTCATTTTATTTTCTGTAAATGTATTATATTTCACTGTGTATTTTATTAGGCATTTTAAGCAGAGGGCCATTTCTACTAAATCAAGTACATTGCTAAATGCCATCCAAGTAACTATATGACTAGGCACATTCAGAAATATGGCTGCTAAAATCTGCATTAACTTGTTGAAAATCATTTTATGACAAATATTGTATAAGCTTAATGCATGTATAATAATTATGTTGACTTTACAGTATACTTTATAGCTTTTACCTCCTTGGTCTCCAAAGGCCAGGGTTTGGCAGCTGTGACTGATGTCGAAGCTCAGGAGCGGATTACCGTGGGTATTAATTGGGTAGACACCCATAGCGGAGGGTGTCATGGCTGTAGTCTCTATCACCTGGAACTGCCCCGCCTACAGAAAATTGTAAATGTTACAGAAAATAATAGGCTTTCTGTATATTAACCATAAATATATAATCAGCAACTGAAAAATAGTATGCTAAATTTATGCAACTTAATTGCACACATTGCTACAAAAAATTTATACTAGAAATTACATATAAAAATTGGATCAACAATAAAAATATGCATGCAAAATATAAATTCATTCAAATTGCAATCGGAATATTTTCTCATTTTCCCACATCCTTATTGTCTAAAACAAGATACATTCATTTAAGACTTAAACAAAAGCATCTAGTATAAAATCACTATTAATTAGGTCTCAATCATGACAAATCTATTTGTATACATATTCAATCCTTATAAACGCTGGCAAAAATTGGAACAAACCTGAGATGTGATGACCATTTTGTTGGGGGAGGTATGTATGAACCTCAGGAACATGGGGTCAATGATGACCTGTATGGGGGCCATGGCCCTCATCACACGCAGGTCATACACCATCAGGAACCTGTCCGCCGTCAAGTTAGTGTGTCTGAAATAATGGAGGAAAACATAAATAATTGTGTGTCTGAAATAATGGGGGGAAAACATAAACAAGAGGCCCAGGGGCCACATCGCTCACCTGAGCAACAATTGCCTTAATTCTGATCAAATTAGCATTACAGTATCAAAATATCTTGACAACTGAGTACAGTAGATCTTGCTAAAAAACAAATTGAAAATCTGCCAATTTTTATCAACCTCTTATTTTTTAGTAAATACCAAGCCCCTTTTGTTGTTGTACCTGTAAGAAGATTTTTCTCTATTCCTATATCCCCCCCCCCCCCCCCAGGGAATCATGGTTTCACCAGACTTAAATCTGCATAACCTTTGCTTTCACACTAAGTACTGAGTTTTGAACCGAACACTTTCCCAGAATAGTTTTAAAGATTTTCTCTTTATATTCCTATGTAAACATTCAAACCGCCATCACGGTCCCGCCCTACCATTAGGGACTGTGATTTTGCAAACTTGAATTTACACTACCCGAGGATGCCTCTACACAAGTTTAAACCCTTTCTGGCCAAAAATTCTTTAAAAAGAAGATTTTTAAAGATTTTCTCTATATATTCCTAAGTAAAAATTCATCCCCCTTTGTGGCCTCACCCTACCACTGGACTATTAATTAAACAAACTTGAATCTATATGATCTGAGGATGCTTCCACTCAAATTTGGGCTTTCCTGGCCTAATAGTTTTGAGAAGAAGACTTTTAAAGTTTTTCTCTATCTATAAAAATTCATCCCCCATTGTGACCCCGCCCTACCCCCAGGGACCATGATTTGAACAAACTTGAATCTACACATCCTAAGGATGGTTACATGCCAATTTGAGATTTCTTGGCCAAATATTTTTGAGAAGAAAATTTTTAAAAGGTATTCCTATATAAAACTTGATCCCCCAATTGTGGCCCCACCCTACCCCCCGGGGACCATGATTTGAACAAACTTGAATCTATACTATCTGAGGATGCTTCCACTCAAATTTGAGCTTTCCTGGCCTAATAGTTTTTGAGAAGAAGATTTTTAAAGATTTTCTCAATATATTCCTATGTAAAACTTGATCCCCCAATTGTGGCCCCACCCTACCCATGGGAACTATGATTTGAACAAACTTGAATCTACACTACCTGAGGATGCTTCCATTTTAATTTGAGCTTTCCTGGCCTAATAGTTTTTGATAAGAAGATTTTTAAAGATTTTCTCTATATATTCCTATGTAAAACTTGATCTCCCAATTGTGGCCCCACCCTACCCATGGGAACTATGATTTGAACAAACTTGAATCTACACTACCTGAGGATGCTTCCATTTTAATTTGAGCTTTCCTGGCCTAATAGTTTTTGATAAGAAGATTTTTAAAGATTTTCTCTATATATTCCTATGTAAAACTTGATCTCCCAATTGTGGCCCCACCCTACCCCCGGGGATCATGATTTGAACACACTTGAATTTACACTACCTGAGGATGCTTCCATTTCAATTTGAGCTTTTCTGGCCTAATAGATTTTGAGAAGATTTTTGAAGATTTTCTCTATATATTCTTATGTAAAACATGATCCCCCTATTGTGGCCCCACCCAACCCCCGGGGACCATGATTTGAACAAACTTAAATCTACACTATCTGAGGATGCTTCCACTCAAATTTGAGCTTTCCTGGCCTAATAGTTTTTGAGAAGAAGACTTTGGCTCAGGTGAGCTAAAAAAGGTTAAGTTTCCAATACAATAAGTTGTTAAAGTTGGTTTCTAAAAGAAGAGACTTTGAAAATTTTCTTAATAAATATTGACAATTTTTTTACTTTTTTAATCTTTAGTTTTTAAGATCTGTGTACAAACATAGAATTGTGAGCAAATCTCTGTATCTTGCTTATAATTCGAAGCTTAACACTCAAATATGGTTAGTAAATAGAAATTGTAAACAATTAAAACACAAGAAACATGCATTATAACAAATAAAGAACACAATTAATTTTTTCGAAATGAATCATATATATACATGTACATGTATATACCTACATATTTCCGACAGCAATATCAAACTCTATTTAAACTGAATAAACTCGAGAAAATGCCGAGCATCTCAACAAAACCTATATTGCATTAATCTACCATTACGCAAAATATAATGCCGAATTACCGATATAATGAATTGTATTTCAGTACTTTTTTGATACATCAGATTTTGCTTAATTTGCGCAGGTAAACAGTTAACTGTTTGATTTACCGAAGTCTCTGTTTGATTTGATACGTAAAAATCACGAAATACAGACGATAGTTCCCAGGTTACAAAGCATAAATAATGAAAACGAAACGAAAATCAGAACAAGCTAACACCAACGTCATGTGTGAAAACTGTCAACGCATTGAAATATTTAGCCTCAATTTACTTCACAAAATCGGCACCAATATATTTTGCATGTTTCAAAAATTTCCCTTCATTCGCAAACTGTTGCACAACAAGCAAATTCATCATAGTCAGATCGACCCTTTTTCGTATAATGCCATGGCTGCTTTAAACAAAGAACCTCGTTTTAGATATATGGAATACGAGTCTTGGTAAAATGGGTACGCAAACCCGGGCCGTGGCAAAAAAAAAGCCGGGGCAGATCGGCAATCGTCAATTCCAAATACGCATTATTTTGCAGCAATATTTACAGCAAATACAAATATACTGGTCCATCAAATATCCTGAAATTTTAATGAGATTGGCAGATTAATAACTGCCAATCTTTTGTTTTGCCCAGGCCAAGTCTTGTCTACCCATTTTACCGGATGCCGAATCCGAAGCTATTAAACTGATTGAAACACGCCTTTCCTTTATTATTATTTTCGTAATAACTCAGATTTGAAACAGAATTAGACCTTAATTTTTGCAATTTATATTTTCCTTCCCATAAGGATAATTTATGCTTAACTACGTTGAATTGGAATCAGTAGTTCTTGAGAAGAAGATTTTTTAAAATGCACCCCCCTTTTTCTACAGTTTCAAGGTTTTCTCCGCTTTGAATACAGATCGGACTTTTATTTCTGCAATTTATATTCGCCCTCCCATAAGGATGCTTTGTGCCAAATTTGGTTGAAATTGGATAAGCGGTTTTAGAGAAGAAGTTCAAAATGTAAAAAGTTTACAGACGGACAGACAGACGGACAGACGGACGGACAGACGGACGGACGGACGGACGACGGACAAAAAGTGGTCAGAATAGCTCACTTGAGCTTTCAGCTCAGGTGAGCTAAAAATTGTGGGTCTGAATAAAGGGAGGGGGAAAAACATGACAGATGATATTATAATTGAAAAATAAAACTACAGTACACTTTGGTTTCATCAATATACAATGGATATCAATTTCATGGTTTTTTTTGTTGAGATAATCCATGAAATTTTCTTTGTTTGTTGAAGTGCAATATATAAAATCTAGTATTGATAGGATGATTGGTTGTGAGTAAACTGTGATTTTCACTAAATCAACAACATTGATATACAAATAATGATGACACCGCAATATGACAACATTGATGTCCACAAATAGTGATGACAGTGTCATCATGACACTGCAATATGAGCAGAGTGTGTGGAGATTTGCTTTACCTAGTGGAGAATCCACAAGTCACCAACATGTTGCCCTGAAGGTCGAAGTCGGACAGTGTCCCAGTGTGGGCGTCCAACACATGCTCCGGCTTCATGGTGGAATGGTCGAACAAGGTTATCTACAAAAAAAAATTATCAAAATTTAATTCCAAAAAATTATTTCAGCTGGTGTAAAATTATATGATTTGATGAGAATATGGTATACATGTACCTTTAGGTAGCAAGGGACAGTTTCTAATAAAGTACCCATCAATATTTTTGTAAAATTGAGAGTTGCAGTACTTGAAGGCTTATGAGTGTTGCTAAAATTCATGAAATGATTTTTAATGATTATCATTAGTTAGAGGGGTGTCTGTTGTTGAAATTGATATGCAATATGTAGGCCCCTTATGTTAGGTACATGAGAATCAGAAGTAAAATGCGAAACCTGCGGCTATGACTGTTGTGCTGACTTTACACAGTGAAATTGCAAGTTACAGACGGGAGGTAAAATAACACGAAAAGTAGGTGGATGGGACATTGTAAACTATACACCGGTAAGTTTCTGACATGTGATAGAGCAACATGCACGCGGTACGGAAGGTCAACCCTCTGCAGGGAATTAGCTGGGGGAGGTCTAAAAAGCTGAAAAATCATGAAAAATTAGCAAAATATGAAAGGGTCAAAATCTCATAAAAACCAGTATGTAGAGAATTTTACAGGTTTTGACTAATAATTTTCTTCAGAAATTGGTGATTGGCCTTATAAAGAGTGAATTAAAGGTATTTGTGCTGAATGGGAACTGAGGAAATTCTAGTTACAGAGTTCCGAAGACATGCATCCCATGGCTACAATGAATTGTATCAAAAAAACTGTCCCCTGCCACCTTTATTCAAAGTTTCCTATTAAAGCCATAATTTCAAAATAATTCTTTTTACACTTTACACTTACACACAAGCTTAACTCTGACAAGCTAAATTATCAAACACCAAACTAAGCAAAAATTAAAACCTCATCAAAATGAATTGCACTAAACAATGTCTAAATGTTAAAAAATACAAATGATTGGTCAGGATTAAAAATGTTTCATGCTGCTATGCTGCACACATGGAGCATTGCTTAATGTTTACCTTCCCTGCTGTATCCCCTGCACATATGTACTTGTTGGTACCTCTTAAAATAGCACAGCCTGGCTCAGGTATATCAACCTGTGGAAAATATGAAAAGTTTTGTCTATTTCATAATTCCATTAATATACATGTACATCTAGCTTCCTGTGTGAAAATCATGAAATATTTGAAGGGTTTTTTTTAACAAAATACTCAATGAAAATAAGTCTACATGTGAAGGGAAAAAAATCAAAACATTTTGTCTCATCATAACTCTTGAAAAAAAAAATTCTCATGAAAGAGTTTTCTCCTGCAGGCTTTTAAGAGAAAAATTTTTATTAGCTACATGCAAAATTGTTCCTAAATACAAAATTTAAAATCTAATTTTCTAAAATAGAAAAATATGAAAAAAAAAATGATAAAAAAAAAAATACCATTGACTAAAATACAAATGTTTAATCCTATCAAAGAAAATTTTGAATACAAATAGAAAATGTGCTTGACCTCTCGGATGACCTCCTTGTGTTCGACCTCCAGCTCGATGACCTTGGTCTGGTGACCCCCAATAATCACAGAGGATGGGCCAGTCATCATCATACACTGCATGTTCTGCATATTTGGTGCCCTTAAAACATAGGAAATTTCCATTTTGATAGTTTTTGTTTCACAACAATGTTTATACATGTATTTAAATCAAATTAACCAGTCTTGTACAAGTTCAGAAATACCTTCAAAGTATTTTTCACCAATCATTCAGTTTTCTACACATTTACATGTTTAAATACAAGTGCTCGTAATACATGTATCAATAACTGATACTTCATCTTACCAATAGGGTTAAAATCAGATCTTTGATCTGCTCCGAAAAATTTGATTTTGCTAGAATTTGATTAAAATCAGATCTTTTACCCTCTCCACCAAATTCGATGTCGCTACACTTGTGTAGTGACATTTATTTGTCAGAGTGGATCAAAGGACCGATTTTAATTGGATTGTCATCTTACATGTCTTATCTTAGCCCTCTTTAGTGATAAATTTCTATACTTTTTTAGCTTCATGACAATGTGTGGAGCTGAAAATTATTCATTACACTGTAAAGGACCTTAATGGAGCCAAATCCGAAAAAAAAAATTCACGTCTTCTGCATCAAACACATAAGAACTTACAAACCATGGTTTCATGAATGACAGAAGTGTAACCCTATTCAGACGGATTCCTTAGCACGTTTGTGAAGGAAATCTTACCAGCGGTGTATAAGCAATCATAAACAACAGCATGAGTCATTTTTATCATACAACGTTCTTATTTATACACAATGTACCTTTGAAAACGCAAGAGTTTTTGATTTACTTGGTGGAATTAAAAATAGGAAACCATCAGAAATCTATCAGAGTAAGGTATATCAAGAAAATTTCTAGTACATGTAAGCTGGGCTTTAAATGTATGCAGCAATGGCTGTGGGTTTTTGCGTTGTTGAATGATAACATTGTATTCTGACTCACCTATATGTAAACAGGGGAATCCCCCTTCTGTTGTTACAGGCCAGACAACTCTGGGTAAGGGAGAGAACTCCACGGGCCAGTGGTACAATCTGCCTGACATCTTCATTCATGTGAACTTGGAAGGATGTGTACTTCTGTAGCTCAAGGCCAAAATATGATGTCACATGACCCTAAAATATAAAATTTCTTATATCATTAAGTATTCGGATAATGTTGCATAATGAAAACACATCTTCACAAGATAAAACCTTATTTAGGTAAGTGAAAATTAATAAAAATTAAGTGATTTGGAATAATATTAAAACTCTGTTAACTTGATTTAAAACACACCCCTTGATTTCCCGTCCACAGAAGTTCCTGACTATCATAGCAGAGGGTGGACACCCCATATCTATCGCCCCCGTCTACAATTATTTTGTTTGTCTCCACGTATTCCTGTATCAGCTCAGGTCCCCCAGGGAACATCTCCTGTGGCTGTAAAACAAAAAATAGAGGTTTATCAAAAATCAATCAAAATCTTGTTATAATTTGCAAACTGATTAGCTAAAATAATCAATTTATATCATTACATCTTTGCCTAGTTAAAATATTTTCATATCTTATACTAAACCTTAACTTGCATAAAAAGAATTAATAAAAAATACATCATTTACAGAATTAACTCAAATTACAATGTATATCTTCTTTCGAAGTGGCAAATTGAAGCTATTTTAAAATGGTTCATAAGAAAAGTTTACTTTTATTTAAGAATAAGACATTCAGGTTGTGTTTAATTTACCTGATTTGGAAAATGGCCCTGCATTGGCATCCCATCACCTCGCCCGAGCTCTGCTCCGCCAATGTGTGGGGGTAGGTGTGGAGGGGGCATAGGCCCGGGGGGCATACCCTGTGGCATGTGCCCAGGATTAGGGGGCATGTTTGGGGGCCCCGCATTTGGAGGAAGGTGTGAGGGAGGATGGAATGGGGGATGAAGGGGCATGCGATTGAAATTCATGACTGTTTTCCTCTCAGTCCATCTGAAATAACAAAAAACAAAAATTGTCCGAAAAATAAAAATGACATGCGTTTACGTAATACTGTTGACTTGTTTTGATAAAAATAGTTGAAATTTTCCCAAATTTGCAACGCAAATTATATTTCATTTGGTCAATACGTTTTCCATGATCACATGTTACCATCGAGTAGAATAAGGCCTGACATGGTCTACTCTAAATCGTCGAATGACAGAATTTACTTTGCACGATAGCCGTTTACGTTTGATTTTATCGGGAAATTATTTTTACCTGCATCAATTTCCTATCACAAAACCTGATAATCTCGTCGTCTTTGGTTTGTATAGTTAGCTTTGGTGTGCAATCTCCCTCGCAAACCCAAACTGCGACATACACTATTCTTATCTCCTATCTATGAAGAGCTCTTCCTGAAAAGAGAGGCAACTCTAATTCGTAGAGAGAGAGAGAGAGAGAGAGAGCGAGAGAGAGAGAGAGAGAGAGAGAGAGAGAGAGAGAGAGAGAGAGAGAGAGAGAGATTCTCTTGTGATAAAATTAAATTTAAAATATAATTTTAATATAAATTTAAAATTAAAATCAAAAAAATCCTTTTGTGTGCCAGATATATATTTTGGCAAGGTTTTTTAAAGAATTAAACATTGATTTTCGCATATAAGTTGATCCAACTCTTCAGAGTACAAAATATTCATTAATTCTTTTTGGGGGGACATGATTCAATAGCGCTTGAATATACGCATTCCAATACAGGAGGATTAACATTTACATATATTTTCTGTGACTCATTTTTCTATTTACCGAGATCTTGAGAAATTTTTTCCCTCCTTAAGACAATTCTAAATCGAAAGGCAGCCAAGGGCCAAAATATGCACATACGCATTCTGGATCTCAACACCAGAAAAATTCATTTCTGATTATGGATATGCGACTTTCATAAATATTGAAAGTATCTATATTTATAAAAGTCGCATATCAATTTGATACATGTGTAATTAAATTTTAAATGTGTTAAAAAAAAGAAGAATCAAATCAAAGTTTTTTGGTGTTTGATTTTGCATAGTTCAGAGAACCCTTAGAATTTTTTAATCATTTAATTTAAGTAAACTTTATATAAAGTTTCATTTATACCCCATATTCGCTAGCCATATAGGAGCATAGAGGAATAGAGTGGATCGTAAACACTTGGCTAGCAAAAATGCATTTAGCCAAATATGACTGTCATATCTGACATGTATTTATCAACTCGATCATTGTTTTCCTCCGGATTTTTGTTTGCATACAAAAACCTGTTGTTAGGATAGTTTTGCAAGTAACTTTAAAAACGTTAATGATGAATAAGATCAAAATATGTTATTAAATTTCGATCTGAAGAAATATTTCTGTAAGGGTTATAACAAATCAATTTTGGTATAAAAAAAGACTGTATATTTTTAAACATGACTAACGAAATATTAACGCGAATTATAAACTTTAATCTTTTTTGTCATTTTAGTTGTAAATATCCGTATCATTATGTAAACATTGGAACGAAAATTGAAGCTCATATTGTTTTAATTGTTGCTTTTTTTCAAATACTTTCGGTGTTCATGGTTTTTGAAAAAAATGATCAGGTATACTAATAAAATTTATTCTGTCCAATTTGTCAGGTTCAAGTAACGTACCACAGTACATCTATGCACCACGATACATGAAGGTACTAAAATCTTCTCAAGTCATGCACGGTCTGAAGTCCGTGTAGCTATACTGTATAAGCAATGCTCGGAGTATGCAAAGCTTTCCCCTATCGGAATAATTATCAGTGATTGGATCTACAACCACCACCCCCTTTCCCGTAAAAAGAAATCAACTTTCATAATTTCACATAGTACATAGTACAGGAATATAGGCATCGAAAACCCCAGGCTGGTAAAAAAGCTAAAGTACCCCCCCCCCCCTCCGGAATTTGGTTTTGTTTTTTGTTTTTGTTTTTTTTTGTTATCCGCGCATGTTATTACACAATTTACAAAGTCGTTATCTGTTTCATTTATAAATCATAACAGTTGCATGTCACTTCCTTCCTCTTCCTATACGTCCCTGAATATTTCTTTTGTGCGACAAATGGTGGTCACACCAATTTATTAGTTAAAACAAAACAAATGCGCGTAATTGCACGTGAAGTCAAGTTACCCTCCCACTGTCAAATCCAAACAGTAAAGAATTGTGAGTTTAATATAAGAAACCTATTATTATTCATCACAAAAAATTAACTGTGGCCAGCCAAAAAAAAAACAAACAAAAGCAAAAACAAAACAAAAACAAGAAAAATAAACGAATAAATACCGCGCACCTGTTTTTATTAAGGAATCTGTTGTAAATATAACGTCATTTGGGAATGAGAGTGTGGAATACATTATACCTCTTCATTGAAAACCTAGCTACTTATTATCTAATATTTTCACTGCTCTCTGCACTTCACAGAGTTGACAAACGATTGGTGTGCATTCTTGCATTCAATCCCTTTAAAAAAAGAGGGGAAAAATGAAGAAAAAAATATACCGACAAGAGTTGATGTCTTAAAACTCGCTATAGATGTTTATGTTTTTAAAATTTAAAGTCTGCCTGATATATAAGGTCTACCATTACCGTTCGCTCACCTGCCATACGTATTTTCTGTCAGGTAAGTTTTACTCATTCACTTTTAGATTATGTGCATATCTACATGAACCAGAATTCTATCATGTGCACTACACACGGCTTAGTTATGGCTTACCAATATTTTTTGTCTTTTTTTTTCAACCTTTTTTCAAATTAATCGTTCACTTTCTGTCAGTTATTTTGCCTAACTTATTTCAACGATATATCTCTATACGTTCTGATGTGAAAAGGGGGAATTGTACACAATCACAGGCCAACGATTGTCACAGTACTCCAAAGTTTTTGATATATTTTAGGATAATATACAAAAACAATAATTCTCACCCATTTACACATATTCTAAGGGAAAATACAACACACTATATAGGTGATGCTTTGGTCATCAAGGTTTCAGAGTGCGTAGAATTGTTGCGTTTGAAGAAATTACGGGTGAAAGACCTAACAATACAAACTTACCCAACCTACATGTATACGTTTTTTTCATAGGCGTGGAATTGCTTGGCTGGGGGTGTATATGCCAGTCAACATTACGTAAATACACTAAAACATTGAACTGGTTTTAAGACATATTTTTTTTTCTATTGATACATGTACTATCAGATATTATCTTGCCAAATGCACTTTCGAATTATTCAGAGTCATAAAATTCTTATTATGAGACACCTTTTACGAGTCGACCATTGAAACGACACGTAAGCTTGTTTAGAATTTTAAAGAGCTCGCCATGTATAAAATATGCACTCGACAGCCTAAAAAGTTCACTTTTAAAAAATCCATTGATTCAACAAAAAAATAATGAAAAAAAGAATACTAACATTCCTTTAAATGAAGATTACAACTTTAATAGCATCAGATTTAGCTCTTAATTTGATATTTGCATCCCTTGAAAAAAGAGCAAGATTATTTACTATGAAGAATAATTACATGTACATGTTCTTAAATGTTTATAAAATCAAAATAGTTGTGCTTATCGTTCAACTAAAGTTATTCAAACTGGGTTGCTGTGTAGTTTTGGGGTATGTTCTTTAATGTAGTCTGAGGTTGTTTTTTTTTTTTTTTTTTTTTTTTTTTTTTTTTTTTTTTTTTTGTTAAATATAGTTGAAATGCTTCACAGGAATAATATTGCAATATTTGGATGTGTAAAGAAAAACTGATAAAACTGCTGCAAGAAATCTGCCCAGACAAAGGCCTCATTTATATGTAACCTCCGCCCGTATTCATAGCGATTTTGTACAAGTGCAATTTTATTGGTAATTTGGGTTTCACAATAATTAGTTGGCCATATATCAATAATTATTTAAGCATCGGTTTTTAACAAAGAGATCTATTCCTGACGTATAGACATTTTTGTAAACGGTGCAACTTTTTAAAATTAATAAAAAAGAAATTACGTCGAGGGTGATGTATTTTGACATTGACCTTTACCTCTTATGTAAATTGACTTCACTTCATATAACATTTCCAAATTCTCAAAAAGATTCTTTACGCACACTCTTAGGGGAAAAATACACCACTGGATGATGCATTGATCAAGATTTTTTGGTGCGTTGATACGCATGGCGATGTCATGTTGGAAATTTTGCATTTTGGGGTCTGTTTATCAATGCAGTTTTTGAAACTCTTGATTTTGTTGTACTTGAAATATTCTGCCTGAATAGTGATAGCATTAATAGTATATATACACGTATTGTACTTTAAAATTGCTGCAAGAAGTCCGTCTAAATTTGAAAGCCTTTTTTATATCCCCAATATTCTCTGGATTTTATTATAATATACAAGCACAGTTCTATTTACTCAAGGACACTCAAGTACTGCATAAAACTGGGTTTCACAATAATGTTTACAATTCAGCATAGGTTTTTCACAAAGAGATCTGCACTTGACGTTGAGACATTTTTACAGCGCAACATTTCAAGATAATGATAAAAAATAAAATAAAATAGGTCATGGATGCGGTATTTTAACAGTGACATTGACCGTGTGTATTTACATGTACCAATTTGTCCTTGATAAAAGTCACTGACACATGAAACACAGAAAGCTATACTTTTAAAGTTGACTTAGTTTCGATATTTACGATTAAAGAGTCCCAGTTAGTTAAAGATCAATTTAATTTATTAACACAAAACATATAAAATAAGCTTTCCTGAAGGAAAGCAATTTATGCGTAATACGTACATATTTATGGATGGTTATTCTATCTATGTAATTTTCTAGTAGATTTTTTCTTCCGGATCATACACTGCTGAGTATTGTTGAACTTCCATGTTATGTGTCATATTGTAAATTTTGAATTTACTGGGTGGATGTAACCAGTGAATTAAACATTCACATGACATATGCTTTAATTTGGTTCTTATTTACCTGTGCTAACCAACTCTCAAGCAGCGAAAACGTGTATGATAGCACTCAATACTAGTAGCTATTGACTGTAGGTTTTAATTTTTAAAAATACAATTGCTAAGTTTCTGCCATTCTGAGGGATATTCAACGCATTTTTCTTTAAGAATGTTTGTAATGTAATATGACACGTTACTTTTCAAGTGTATTCCTGTGTTTTGTTGTAAAAATAGGGCTTAAATAGTCAGACAAGATTCAGGACGCTTTTATTACAATGTATCGGTACATTTAAAGAGAAAAATAAAATCTGATTTTATTTTTGTTAAAAGTCTTTAAAAGAATATCTTGCATAGGCGACGGACAAAAAGTGCAAACCAAGGCTTGTAGCAACAGATGCTACTAGAATTACCCGAAACAATCATTTTTCAAGCAAGTTAAAAATGACACTTGGTTGCAGGTGAGATATACACAGATTGTGTAGTCTTGCCTCAAAAGCCAGTCAAATCTTGTTTATTACAAAGAACCATGGCCGTGGCAAGCAATGAAATAGATATGCTTACGTCACATTGCTGTTGGAATATAACTTCACCCAAAAGCCAAGCTCCTGTTGAAATAGGTCTAAATTAGATTAGAAATATGTCATAGAAGCAGGTTTATACTTGGTGATGCCCATAGGGTGGAAGAGGGTGGGTCCTGTGCTTGTAGCATGTGATTCAGAAATTGAAGCACAATCAATTTTTTTGTGTCTGAAAAAAAATACACAGTGTACTAGTCTAGTATTAGAACAATTTTAACAATCAATAGATTTGTGTCTGAAAAAAATACACAGTGTACTAGTCTAGTATTAGAACCATTTAAACAAGAGCTTGGACTTTGGTAGTTGTGTCAAACAACAATGTGACGTAACCCTGTCTATTTCATTGCTGGCCACTCAGCCATGGCTCTTTGAAATCAAGATTTGTCTGGCTTTTGATGTAAGACTACGCAATCGATGCATATTTCGCTTGAAACCCTACTGAAAGTCCAAGGTCTTGTTAAAATGGTTCTAATTTTGCAAACGAAAACAACGCTTCTTATAGGCTAGGTTGTATACTGTATTTAAACATACAGCTACATTGTTTTATATATCTGTGTTACTATACTTTGCGAGTTCTCTGAAGACGATAGCGAAACGGTTTTTTACAGCATTTCTCATTCCTGAAAATTCTTAAAGTTTGTAATCTTGTGGATTTCAGAATTGACTACTCAGTATTTAGAACCATTTTAATATTAACAGCTTGGACTTTGGGTAATTGTGACAAACAGCAATGTGACAAAGTCCTGTCTCTATCATTGCTGGCCACTCAGCTATGGCTCTTTGAAATCAACAACATACAAGAGACCTTTGTGTTCATTTTTAGTTCCCTTAATTGAATACTCTGTTGATCAAACACCTTCGTATTGTAAAATTTCAGATTAAAACCCTGCATTGTATGAAAAAAGGGGTATACAAATTAACTACACATGTACATGTACTTCACTCGAAAGTCTGTGGCTATGCAACAATCAAACCTATGCTAAAAGTCAGTTGGTCATAATTTTCAGTCACATATATTTAAAAATTAGAAACAAACAATTCCTAATAATTATGTCATTATTAATATTTTTCAATTTTTATGCAGGTCGATAAAATTTATTAAAGTTGAAGAAAAAAATCCTCGTAGACAATCATGTCTGTGGAGCTAACATCTGTGTCAAAAAAGCCAGACGGTGACATTGACACAAAAGATGTTGAGGTGAGTACGACTTATTAGTTAGATGTGTGATAGTGGGAAAACAATTCATAGGACATAGGATCCCTTATACCTGCTCTCTCTCTCTCTCTCTCTCTCTCTCTCTCTCTCTCTCTCTCTCTCTCTCATTTTATTCTTAGTCATGGAATAACCAATAATAACTAGTTTTAAACCAGTTCTATATTCTTTACTTTGATTTTTTACAGAAAGGAAAGGAGAACATGGGTTTTGACAATGGAGACATTGATAAGACCGCTAATGGATCAGGAACAAGCAATGTAAACTCTCTCTCTCTCTCTCTCTCTCTCTCTCTCTCTCTCTCTCTCTCTCTCTCTCTCTCTCTGAAAAACACCAAACCATATACAGTTAAGAGGTCAAAATTCAAACAAACTGCAAAAGGACAGGCATCTGTATAATTATTTATTCGATATGCGACCGACGTCTAAAACACTACCAAATTTCTATTGCCAGACACAGGCGAGCGCGCCACCTGTGGAGAGCAACAGCGTTATCCTGACGGTGGTAGAAGAGGGACCAGAAGAAGAAGAAGTGATGAACGACTGCTCCAGGGCCGTGCTGTACATCCAGACCATTGTATATGCTTTCATCAACGATAACTGGAAAGACATCGTCTACGTCATCCAAATCGTTCTCCTCACCGGCTACTTCGTCTACTTTGGCTTTGCTATGGCGAAGTCCTTCGAGGTTGACAGTGAGCCCCCGATGAGATTACTTGTGTGCTCCATCATAGGGATCCTGATTCTGATGACCAAGATCTTCTTCAAGATTTACGGCTACAAAGTGGACGCGATCTATAACCGAACCATGAAGAAGTACCTTAAATCTCGCGGGTGTACGAGATGTACTAGATGGGCCAAGCTGTACGTATACACAACAATGCTACTTAATTTTGGTTATTAAGAGGGCTGGAGGGTCTTGGCCATTTTTAGACAAGATTCATCTCCTTTTAATAAAGAGCTTTGTATTAAGAAAAACTAATTCTTTTTTAAATCGTTAGGATTTTTTTAACTGAATATTAATAGTAAGACAAGGCAAATTGCAATGTCCTTAATTAAAAATCTCTCTTTAAACCCAACTATCACTGGGCGAATTCAAGAGAGGTCAAAATCGTTTGAAAGAGAAGGGTAAAAATAACATGGGGCCAAATTAACCCTGTATACAGTTCTACATCAGACGATTAATAAATGTTTAATTGTATTTGTAGTGCTCTTAAGGTTGTCGTCTTCTTTGCCATTGCCATTTTCGTCCTTGTGGACATAGCTGAGGACAATCCCCAGAGTCTGATGTCCCTGGCGGGCCTGGCGATCTACATCTTCTTATTCTACATCACTTCCTTCAACCCGGCCAAGGTAAGGGGTCGTGTCGAAAGTAATTTAGGAAAATATCTACAGAGAGCAGAAACACTTCGAAATTTGTTTGTAATAGATAAATAGAAAATTAATAATTTGATGCATTTAGTGCGTGTATTACTACATATTATTTCTTAAATTGTAGTAGTAGTATTTGTATCTGATAAGCCATTTGGCTTAAGGAATAAATAAACTGAAGAGTTCCATTAATTTAGCAGAATGATTATAATTGGGTTTAGATAAGAGGGTCGGATTATAGATGTCATATTCAAACTCGATTGATCTCGTTACGAGGAAAGCTCTGTAGAAATTCTAACTTTTAAAAGCTAAAATTTCTAGCTAGGATTTTCTCTTTAACCTTCTGTGGTTTATGGCTTTAACAATCATATTTGAAGATGCAAGGCAGAACTTATTGGCAATTAGTTGACAACCCATCTTCGCTAGCCAAGGGTGACGATCCGCCACTCTTGAGTATAGCAGAGCGGATCGTCACCCTTGGCTAGCGAAGATGTTGAAAATACAACCTCCTTAAGGTCTGAACATATTTTATTGTATATATATATATAAGATACATATACAAATGGTTTGGACACAAGTTCTGACAACTTACTAGGTCTTTACCATTAAATAGAAAAATTATACAAAACTTACAACTGTAATTGCATGATATAGAATTGTTATTACGATAAATGAAAATAAGTGATATATACGAAAATAAGAAACATGCACATAAACTATATTAAACAAATCTACCAGTTTCGTTGATGTACAATTGAACTAATGAGAATAACTGCTTTTTAATATCAAGGGATAATGACTAATTGCCCCATAATAAAAGATGAGTATTAATTATATGAAAATGATCTAGTTGTAGCAGATTAAGAAAAATTATTTCTAGCGATAGTATAATTTTTGCATTTGAAGAAAAAATGGTATACATCTTCGGGTGATCCACACCGACAATTACCGCTTTCTATGTTATTTTTTTGGTGTAAATCATAATTGAGTATGCAGTTGTGTCTGAGCTTGGTATGTATTATGTTTAGCTTGTGCTTACCATGTGTAAAAAAAGAGAGGGAGCTTTAGCTATGTTTTTGATATATATAATGAATTCTTAAATCTTTGTATAGAAATTTGATTTCTTACTCCTATACTTAATATATTCCACAATTGAATAGTGTCCGGTACAAATGATTTCTTGAATTATTCTGATCTACACCTAGGTAAACTTTAATTTTCAATGTTCGTAGTTCTATATGCAGAATCGTTACTCCTGGTATTAGGGATGATCTGAGATAAGTATTCAGGGACACATTTGTTGTTGATCTTGTACATAGTGGTAAGTTTAGACGTCATTCTTCTAGCAGAAAGAGTTACCCAGCCCGTTTCAAAGTATAAGGATGTTTTTGATGCAATAATTGGTAACCCTGTAACAATGCGGGCATCATATAATTGAACTTATATTTAATTGACTACAGCCACCCTAAACAACTGAGGCATATTCGAGAATTGGCCTTTCAAAGGTAATATACATTTTGGAAAGGCTGTTTTTTTCCAAGACTAAATATAAGTTTTTGAAGAAACCTAATTTTTTTAGTGCTTTGTTTACTGTAATATTGATGTGCTCCGACCATTTGAGATCGCTTGCTAGATGTAAACCTAAGTGTGTGTGTGTGTGTTGAGATATATTCTTACTTACAATGCTGAAAAAATATTTCGGGTAATTCATAGCTAGATATTGTGGTAAAAAATACAGCCTTTGTTTTGTTTGGATTGAATTTAAGTAACCATGCATCGACTAGACCACTGTTCCAAAATGTATAAATCATGACTGATATTGTGTTCAATGCTAGATAAATCATGCGATGCATATTGGACACAATTGTCATCTGCGAAAAGTCGACAAAATGATAACATATTGTGTGAGACATGTTTAACATATATCAAAAAAGCAAGGGTCCTAACACTGAACCTTGCGGTGCACCCGATTTTATACAAGTATAAGATGATAAAACATTTTTGTACATTACTTTTTCACTTCTATTACATAAATAACTTTGTAACCCATTGTAAAACGTTGCCGGATATTCCGTAAGTTTCTAATTTAAAAAGGAGACCTTTGTGCCAAACTCTATCAAATGCTTTTGATAAGTCACCAAAAACTACACAACATGATTTCCCGTCATCAAAACTTTTACAATATTGTGATATGTATCAATTAACTGGTACACAGTTGAGTGGCCGGGAAGAAAACCGGCTCGATATCTATAAAACAAGTTATTGCAATGAAAAAAATTGTACATATGTTTTAAAATTATACATGCGCGGATCTAGAGGGGGGGTCGGGGGGGTCCCGACCCCCCCTGGAAAATGAAAATTTATTAAATTTACATAGTAAAATTATCGCGAAAATATGCCTCGGACCCCCCCTGGCAAACACAATTATCCTTCGGACCCCCCCTGGAAAAATTTTCTGGATCCGCGCATGTTATACGTTCCATTAATTTACTAACACAGCTTAATAATGACAGGTCTGTAATTAGAGGCTACGTAAGGATCATCTTTCATAAACAATGGAATATCATGAGCAAGTTTCCAATTCTTTTGAAACTTATTTTCAGACAATGACCTATTAAATAAAAGACACAAGGGCTTGGAAATAGTAAATTTTGTGAGTTTTAGCATTTTGTAACTAATATTGTCAGGCCCAATAGCTTTGTTGGCTGGCAAAATTGAAATGATGTCTGTAATTTCTTCTTCATTAATAACAATATTTGATAATTTATTATTACAGAGTGAATACATTGACGGAAACACATGACCTGTGTCATTGCAAATGAAAAAAAAAATGTTAAGCAGCTCCACTTCATCTAAATCTGAAAAAGCTACAAAGTGTTCTCCTTTGTCGGAGACATGTTGTATAGGTGGAATATCTGAACTTGATTTTGTTTTAAATGTGTCTTTCATGAGTTTCCAATAGAGCTTATCATTGTCTTTGAATGCCTCATCTAAATGGAATTCAATGTTGTCATAATAATTAGAAAGTGCGTGGTTTTTTTTCATATTGTTAACCTGGTTTCTAGTATTTCTGAATTTGATCCAGTCCGTTTGGCGCTTATATTTTAGAGGCAAATTACGTAAACGATCACGCTTTCTAACTGTTCTCCTTAACAGCGAATCGAACCATGGCTTATCTTTCGGCCTAATTGTAACCGTCTTCTCTAGAATGCATACGCGGATAAGTGTCAATAATTTTGATGAAAAATTTAAAGTTGCAGAATCAATGTCTTCAGCGTCGCATATTACACTACTCCCATCAGTATTCATAATGAGCAAGTTTAATTTTTCGGTATCTGCATGTTTATATTGCCATATTTTTCGGGTATACGAATGCTGTTGAAACCTCCTTAAGCCTCCATGTTGTGATTTTATTCAAACCATCTACACACCTGTCCACAGGTAAATTGGCACCCCGTGTTCTGGGGGATAGCCACACAGTATATCTTGGCTCTCATCATTCTCCGCTGGGAGTTCGGATACCGCATGTTCGAGTACCTCGGGAACCGAACCCAGGAGTTCCTTGCTTATTCTGACCAGGGCGCTGAGTTCATGTTTGGGCCAGATTTCAGGGACCACTTTTTCGGATTTGCGGTCAGTGATTGATTTTTGTTTTCGTTACTACATTGTACTTCCTGTTTTGTTGATGATGTTGTTTTGCGTTTGAAAAGTCGAGAGAAACTTTTTTTTCTCAGTTTGCTATTATATTAGTAGGAAAATAAGGTCAAATTAAAAAAAATATGACTTTCAAAAAAAAAATCCATACTTTTACATGAATGTATAGTATAAAATAAACATCCAGTCCTTCAATGTTCATCGGTTCTATTTAAGCAGCTAGCTTTTAATCGAAAAAATTCAGCTTTTTCGGTTTTAACTATCTCCGATAATACATGTAGGTTGAAGAAGTGTTATTTTCTCTAAAGTTCTGAAAAATAACAATTGCAGGTGATTTTATTTTGTATATATTGCATATCAAAAATGACTTTTGATTTCAAATATGTATTCAATCACTTTCGAAGAAAACGTTCAATGTCATGTACAATAGTAAAGCTTAATTTATGAGTAGCATAATATATGATAATAATCATCATCATCATCATCATCATCATCATCTATAGATATAATTCTGTTGTTGTAGGTCCTTCCTTTGATCATCTTCTTCTACTCCATGATTTCCATTCTGTACTACCTGGGTGTGATGCAGTTCATCGTCAGAAATATCGGACAGGCTTTAGCCTTCTTGCTGGGGACATCTCCGGCGGAATCCATCAATGCAGCCGGGAATATCTTTGTAGGAATGGTAATGCTGAATAACGATATCATTCTTATACTGTAAACGAACGTACTCGCAGGGCTTTTTTCCGATTTTATAGTAATAGAATGGTTTGCAACGTCCAATATTTCCAAATATACACGTATTAAAGGAATATATAACGTAATTTATATTCAGTTGGGGTAAAAGGGAATGTTAATACGTGTTGATCACGTGATTGAATCCCATAAAGCAAATTTGATAAAAAAAATAAGTCTGTTCGGAAAGGAATTTAAACACATACTTTTGATGTGAAATTGAAGACTTATTGCTTTATTTGACATTTTACTTGATTTCAATCGGTTTTATTTGCTTTTAAAAGAACTTCATAAAATATATGTCATAAGAAACAATGAATAAGGCCGTATTTGAATTTGTTCATGGTCATGTATTAAAATCAAACACAAATTAAAAGTCGCCACGATTTTATAACGTTTGTTGTTTTTTACCAGACGGAGTCGCCAGTGATGATTCAGCCGTTTCTTGAAAAAATGACGAAGTCAGAGCTCCACGCCGTCATGGTGGGAGGGTTTGCCACCATCGCCGGAAGTGTGTATGGCGCCTATGTCAAGTTTGGGGTGAGTAGCAATTGCAACTTCTCGGGTCTTTCCGACAAGCTCTGCCGGAAAGAACCGAGAAGTTGCGATTTTGGCCGAGATCCTAATCATCATCATCATCATCATCATCATCATCCGCCTCACCTTTTTACTCATCAATGTCAGCAAGGTCTACTATAATTAAACATATATCAAACAGTTCATGGTTTAAGAATAAGTCTATATGCTTTTTTTGGTTATAAATTGCACCTCCTCTATCGTGTCAGACTTTCGTCATCATCAATGATTAACATGACCCCGATTTTAACAAAGGAATAAAGGACTTCTAGATCTAGATCTATAAGGATTAAGGTGATTCCCGCTTATTCTAGCCGACTGATTAATGGACATACTATACTGATCGTTGTATACATGTGATTAAGTTCTTTATTCACTCTGTAAAAAAGTCTTAGACACAGGCATCTAACGTTACAGTGTGTATATATTTTTTCCATAAAAACATAAAGTAGAGGGTATTTATTTTTTATTATGAGAAAAATATTCAACGTCAGGTGTCTGTGTTTTTAAAGGGGTTTGGTCACGATTTTGGTCAAATTTTATTTTTTTGTTTTTCTTATCTAAAATGCTTTCATTAGGAATGCATTTCTACTGATCAAATGAAATTTGAGAGTCAGTTGTACAGTTATAAGCAAGATACAGGGTTCACAATTTTTTGTCATATAAACAAGGCTCGTGCCTCGTTTTTGTTTACATAGGTTCAATATACAAGTGAAAAACTTTAAGCTGATTTGTCTATTTTCTTTTTCATTTTAAGCATAAATAAACAGCTCCTAACGTTTAACACATTCATTTTAAGTCTATAACTGGATTTTTCACTTCCAAATTCAAAATGTAAACAAAAGCTTTATTTACATAGTTAAGAATTGTGACCTCTGTAACTGTATAACTTATAACTCAACGAATGACACTCAAATTTTGATTGTCTATTTAATTGCCTTACTAAAGCATTGTAAACATTAAAATCGGGAAAATAATTTTTGACCAAAATCGTGACCATATGCCCTTTTAAAAGATAAATGGAAATATCATTTCTTCAAAATTGAAGGTTTGTCTTCTCCTTCATGTTATTATTTTGGTGAAAATCGTTCATGACATGAATTGGTTCTGATCTATTTCATCATCCCTCGCGATCATCTTTCATCTCTGATGTGGAGGCATTTAATCAAGCTATAATTGATAAAATTTTTCACAGCCATTCTGATAATGAGAACTTAGAAACTCAAATTAAATCAAACTTTTATGAATTTAAAATTTTCATTTCTTTAATATTAATTTCATGAAAAGTGTCAAAAATAACGTTCATCGACATTCAAATACTTATATAATTTACCAATCAATTAAAAAATCAATAAATCTGGTGTATACAATCACTTTGGTTAACAGTGGTTAGTCGCCTTACTTTTTCTGATTTTGCCCACCGACATAGTTGACAGTTTGGCGAAGACAAAAAGGGTCGAATTTTAGCCACTTAATATATAGAACCATTTTAACAAGACCTTGGACTTTCGGTTGGACGTAGCTATCTATGTCTTGCGTCAAAACAAGTTAAAAATGACGCGATTTCAGGCGAAATATACACCGATTGCGTAGTCTTAGCTCAAAAGCCAGACAAAACTTGTTGATTTCAAAGAGCCATGGCTGAGTGGCCAGCAGTGAAATAGACATGCCTACGTCACATTGCGTTTGACACAAATACCCAAAGTCCAAGCTCTTGTTAAAATTGTTCTAAAGTATAGTAATATTCAATCCTCAAAAATGAATACTTACCCACAATCTTGCAAAATGTTATTCGGCACACCTCGGTCGTACCTGATGTAAGGGGATAAAAAAGGCCGAGGTTTGACGAATGATGTTAATTAATTCTGTCTAGGTACCAGCCAATCATCTCCTTTCGGCATCTGTGATGTCGGCCCCTGCTGCTTTAGCAATGGCTAAATTATCCTACCCGGAAGTGGAGAGGACAAAATCAACATCAAAAGACTTTTACAAAATGGGAAAATCGTAAGTTGATTTAGTAGGGCTTGATAGTCGCGGCCATTTTTAGACTGCATTGATCTCCTTTGGAAGAAGAGCTCGTTAAGTTAAATATATATATCTGATGGTTAATGTTGGCCATCCAGCCTCAATGATTGTTAGTCTTTGGTTACCAAAAAAAAAAACTAACAAAGAAGTAAGTAAATATTTGGCTAGCTTTTATAATTTAACGTATGAAAACTGGTGATTTATATTTCCAATTCGTCCATGGCATAAAGATCTAAGTCAGGGTGAGGACCTTTCATGACTCGTACTCTTGAAAGTTGGCATCAAAGCACATGTTTGTTGCAATTCGTCTGGATTAATAATTTCATATTTAAAATTTAAAAGAAAAACCTTATAAACAATATCTGGATAGTAGGTCTAAGAAACTGTTATTTGTATTTTTTTTTTTTGGGGGGGGGGGGTACTTTTGTGTTCATTACGATTATGTGATGTTGGAGTTTTTGGGATTTGATTTTAATCAACTCTCCTATGCAGTTACTCTGACAAACTAAAAGTTAAACAGTGTTTGGACCAAAGAACAAATCATCGCCGCTGACAAGACTTAGTTCTTGAAAATAACTTATAAATTCGATAAAATGTATGCTAAAGCATTGTTTTTCAAGGAATCTTATTTAAAAATACTTTGAAAATAGTCAGATTTTAATTGGTACGAACAATTTAGATATCTTTTTGTAGTCGTATGTATTCTTACGCCACAGTTCATTATAGTCTCGTTCAACTCGACGCTCGGTTGTCTCCGTAAATCTCCGATAAGCAGAGAGTCTCTCTTGCTTGTCGGAGATTAACGGCGATAGCCGAGCGTTTGGTTGAACGAGACTAGAGTTCAATATTGCTTGGATCCATAAATTTTCCAGAAATATTTCTATCACTGATACATAGTTTGATTGAATTCTATCTTTAAATATTACTTAACATGATTCATATGGGGTTTTATAAACATTCTTGTGTCGAAAAAGTGCAAAAATTCATATTATAAAAATGTGCATAATTTAAATACAGATTAAAACTACCCGTACTTGTGATGTAAAATAACATATCATTGATTTTAAAATAAATAAACATCGATAAAATCAACTCCCGTCAGTTCTTCGGTACTTTGATTTTTCCCGTTCTTTGTTTTTGTTTGTTCAATTTTTTTTTTGAGGGGGGGGGGGGGTTGTTCTTGGTTTTTGGTATTTGTTTATATTTTGTGCTTCAATATTCAGACTAGTTAAATCATTATTATGAAGATTTCACTCAATATTCATGTCTCCCCACTTCCAGAACCCACAGAAACATTATCGAGGCGGCGTCGGCCGGCGCCGCTGGCTCGGTGAAGGTGGTGGCGGGTATAGCTGTCCACGTGATCGCCTTCCTGTCCATCCTCAAGTTTGTGGATGCCACCCTGACCTGGTTCGGCGAGCTGGTGGAAGTGGAAGGGTTAACATTGGAAGTAAGTTTCCCGAAGTTTAATTCTTTGCGAATTATTCAGATTTTTTAAAATTAAGATATATTTTAATAAGGGTTAACTTTGGATGCGAGTTTCTGAAGTTTTCATAGTCTTTAAAAACAAATATAAGATTTCTATGAATAATAATAATTTCATAATCATAATGATATCATATCTTTAGTTTATAAAATCATAGCAGTTCAAAGATGGCTAATGTACATGTATTTTAGTAGGTTCTAACTGATACCAGAAAACGTATTAAACACATTTTAAACCAATACCTCGATTTCCTTGAAGAATAGAACTAGGAGAAAGTTCTAGGATAGTACTGTAGTAAATCGTATTGTTGATTTACTAGTAATGGTTTTACCCGCTAACTTCCCTCTCCCCTTGTTTACAGAGCTCATCAGTTCTGACTTCAACAATTTTTCCATCTCTTTTTTAATGAAAATCTATAATACATTATAATTAATTATTTTGAATAATATAGCTGCAATAATACACTATAAAGAATAGATATAAAATATAATTCAACATTAAGACAGAAACGTTTTTCGTCAATCCTTGGGGTGTTTTTGTTAATTTAATAATTTTCCCAATTTCCATAGTTCGTTTGTTCCTGCACGTTTTCCTAATTGCGTTTTTCATGGGAACGTTTATTTTAGATTGTATATTTCTTTTTAAAGCAATATGAGCTGCAATTTTCATGCTGAAATTTTTTTTCCACAAAAATGTTATTTTCAACTAAACTGACCAAAAATATCATGGTTTATAATTTCTGTTAGCCTTATTTTTGTGGAAAAGCTGTTACACCCCTGCGAATGTGTTCGGAATGTTTTCTTCAGCGTTGCTAAGAATATAATAAATCCAGAGGTGCTCGAATGAAAGTTCACGAGACTTCACCGAGAATTGTTCAATTCCTGTGAAATTTCAAGCGGAAGTATATGTGTTCAGAAAATATTCTCAAAATACGAAAGTACTGGTCTTTTTCATATCATATCCTGCTTCGATTTATGTTAAACCATGAAAATCGTCTAAGATGTATGTTTTATTTCACCACCTAGCGGTTATTTAAATTAAACAATGATATCAAAACAGAGTTATCGTTCATGTTCAACCACGTGTAGAGTGGTTAAAAATATAAACATTGGGTTACTTAATAAAATCATAGCCATGTTTGATGCTTGTTGTGTGCAATACCATGTTTTTAAAAAAAAATAATGTGTGTCTGTTTTGCATAAAAACTTAGTTTATAGAGCCATTTTCAAGGAACATTCTGCATAAAATAGTAAAGTCTGTTTCACTATTGATGCTATTACTAGGTCAGGCGCGGATCGAAAATAAACCCTAAGGCGGATCTCTTATAATCATGTTTATTGTTGCAACAGCAGAAAAAAAACTATTTTTTGTATTGTCACATTTATTCCTAGAACACATTTTATCCACCAATTAATGAAGATAAAATTTAAAATCAATAAACCTAAAGGTTTTATATTGACTACAAGTACCAAGATTCTATAAAATAGACTATAAACACGAGGCACTGTTTTAACTGCGAAACTGAAAGGGTCACATAAAACCACGTGGTCTAAAATTTAAATGACAGTAACATTCGCAGGGGTGTGTTGGGAAGCCTTGATTGAAGCAAAATTGAATTATTGTCGTCCTGTACAAAAATTGAACTGCTATATATTCCTTAGAAGAGAAATCTTTCTTCTGACAAAAACGAATGATTTTTTCAGATCTTATTTATCATAAAAGTTTAATATACATATCATATATCATACGGACTTATCATACTAGCAGGTTTTTGCAGCAAAATAAAATTCTAAGAAATACAGCTCGTATTCTACATTTAATCCTTTCTACGCTGTTTTTCAATCCCGTTTTTCACGGGAACGTCTGTTCTGTTCTGTATTGTATTTTTTCTTTGCATATCCCATAGTTCATCTGTTCCTATATATTTACAGTTTTTCCCATCCTATTAATCAGGGGAACGTATATCATGTAGTATTGTTGGTTGTTTTTTTTTTACTTTCCAATTCCCACAATTCATCCGTTCCTATATATGTACGTAGCTTTTCCCATCCCATTTTTCACGGGAACGTCTTTTCCGGATTGTATTTCTTTCCCTTTCCCATAGTTCATCTGTTCCTACATTTTCACAACTTTTCCCGTCACATTTATCACGGGTACATCTATTATGGATTGGGTTTTTTTCTTCACCATTCCCCCAGTTCAATTGTTCCTAAATGTTCGTAGTTTTCCTAATCCAAATTATATAGGAACGTTCAATCTGTATTGTATTTTTTTTCTTTCCTATTCCCACAGTTCATCTGTTCCTACGTGTTTTTCCCAATCCCGTTTTTCATGGGCACGTCTATACGGGATTGCCGCAGTGTGGCGCGGTTGATCGGCCTGAAGACCTTTACCAATGAGTTCGTGGCCTACGATCAGCTGGGCGGGATCATCAAGAACAAGAAGATATTCAGTGACTACGTGATGGGAAACCACACGGACTGGCATTATAAAGGGGACGACCTGTGGCTCCCTAGCTTCGACGGCGGATTAAAGATTCTCAAGAATGGGATTCTAGAGGTTTGTTTGGTCATTTTATTTTTCTTACCATTACTTGTACCTCCACCCCAACCCCCCTCTCACCCCGTGTCATATTCAGCGAAAGTACTTACGAAGTTGTTGTGAATATTTAATTATTCTTGCCATTTTGAAGATACTGAATAGAGGGATTTTAGTAGTTTGAATCGCTTATATTATAACCGCTACCACCCCTAGTCCCTTTCGGCTTTCATCGTTTTATTTTCAATCAAAAAGTGACTTGTAGAATGTAAATATCAAAATGTTGTTGTGAGGGAATTAATTTTCCCCCTATCTTTTGAAGCATTAAGAATACACTTTTTACTTAAACTAGTGAAAAGTAGTCAAAATATTAAAAATGCAAATACGTCCCGTCTATTATTTCTATACTGTGTCGTCTTTCCTTGATAAAGACCTTACATTTATTTAACTTTAATGCCAATGGTAATCATATTACATAAAGAATATATAATACATACAGTATATATGTTTTATAATGAACATGATATGGTTGACCATGCAAAATGTTTATTCACAACCCCATATTATGTACATATGCATGTATACGTTTTCAGCACTACATCAAGTTACACATTGTGGCACAGTTAACTGTTGAAAATTAAAACACATTTCTATAATAACAATTCAACAAACGAATCTTCTACAGAAAATTACCACAGTCACTTGATGCAAGGAACCCAACCTCTTTCACATTTTAATTGTGTTTTAGGTATTATAAAACATAAATCTGAGGCCGACACTCGCTCTCTTTCTATACAAAAACATTTCTAGTTCGCATACTTTATAGAAAATATGAAATGTGCGAACTAGAAATGTTTTTGATTCAATGAGTTATTCATTTTGATTCAATAGAAATAGAAACTTTTTGATTCAATGAGTTATTCTTAAAAATAAATTTTTTTTACTTAAGTAAAAAGCCGAAAAAAACGAGTTTGTAAAGCAATCTTGAATAAAACCCCGACTAAGTTCAATGATCAGGAAATTATAATTATTACGAAAACATACCAATACGTGGGTTTTCTTTGGTTGTTGGTTATATTTTCAATAGAGAAAAATGGAGGGGGGGGGGGGGGGGTCATGCCTCAAGTGCCTGTGAAAATTACAAGAAGTTAACTAAATTAAACCAGTAAATCCAGGCTATCCCATTTGTTCTACACAAAACTAAGACAAAAAATTACAGAATACCTATCCTAATCTGTAGAAGCTGAACTGCTCATGTATAACATATCGTTATCATTTCATTCTAGATTTTAAACATTTTTATAGAAAACATTTTATCTTAATCAGTAATCTAGAATGTGAACTCATACATATATTTCTTTCAATTCACAATCCGATTATTTAGGTGCCCTGAAGTGTATTTTTATTTACCAGCTGTTTTGATGCCTTTAAATAACCACAGATTGTGGACGTGTGAAAGGAACCAGGTCTATAACGTATAAATTTGCAATACATATTACTGCAAATTCGTTATACGGTTATAACGAATAACTGATATATCAAAATAAATCTAATGGTCCATAGGAATTCGCTATAATCAAGTTTTACTGTATAGTAAAACATATTCTTATCTGTTTTGTTTTTACCATAGACGAGGTCGGAGGTAGTAGCAACATACGCCCTGTGTGGGTTCTCTAACTTTGGCTCCATGGGGATTTTACTCGGTGGATTGGGCGCCTTAGCTCCCAGCCGGAAGTCCGATTTAGCTTCCATTGTTCTAAGGGCCATGATTGCCGGAAGTGCCGCGTGTTTCATGACCGGATGTGTAGCAGGTAAGAGTAGTTTGTATATTAAGACTGTCCTCTTTTTTCTTCTTCAAATATACTGCCACTATAGAGCGACCGCAACTTCTCAAGCCTTCCCAACATGCAGGGAAAACAACCATGAATATATTATACTCTGTACCAAGATGTCCTGGATTTACATTTTTCTTAATTGCATTATATTTATAAATTCCTCAGGGTTCAAATGATGTTCATTCAAAAGTATGAATAATTTCGTCCAAATGTGCTGCATGAATATCTTGGAACAGACTATAGTATAAGATATTATAGTAAGGCATCCATGACAACCTCTCTTTTTATGAAAATTGATATAAATACATAACAGTTCCGTAACTTTTGATATGCGTTCGACCAAATTAAATTCAATGATTCAGTGGATCAATTATACCACAAACAACACACATACGATTGTCTAGCCGATCCTTTAAATTGATTCGAGACGACTCCATTTTGAATAAAATTCTAACATCCGGTGATGTAAATACAATCGGAGAGTTGCGATGGTGAGCATTGTAGATTTTTAACATAGATCTAATGGTGAATTTGATGACCATCTTTCCTCCTAAAAACTTAAAATTGACTGTCACATAAGCTAGTTTTAATTATTGGTAACGTACAGCTCAATACATTTCATCAATGACGCAAATAACGTGCTTTTGGAGCGCAAGCGGGGTTTGTATAATTATACGAAATTAAGATACACAAGTAGCATAAAAATGTCAATTATTCAATATGTAGTCATACATGTACATATTGCTCAAAATCATATAAATATATGTAAGAAAGGATCTTTCTTTGAATATTATGACGTGAACACTACGGTTGGTGTTTTATTATATTTGATCACACCTCATAAAACTCAGAGAATAATTCATTACTCTTTAAATGACAACGTCAAAATGTCAGAAAATAATCACCAATAAACATGTATCCCCGCTTCACTTCATTATGTCCTCGTTAGAGGAAAGAGAAAAATCAAATTTATTATTTTTCCTTGCAGGTCTGTTATACGAAGACTTTTAAAATAGATGACTTGCATAATGGCTGAATGTAGATCATCAATGTTATAAGAACAGGCACGTAGCATCAGGGGGGGCCAGGGGGGGCCTGGCCCCCCCTCTTTTTCTCGCATCAACAATTTTTTTAAAATTTACTTTTTTTTTTGGCTTGTCAAGATTTTTTGGATGGGTCTGGCCCCCCCACTTTCAAAAACGATGCTACGTGCCTGAAGAACCATGCTGAATTAAAATAATTAATATCACTCATTGAATGGAACAAATGTATGCAACTACATGTATGTGAATATTTCTTTTTTATATCTGCTTACATTTTTTAATTTTTATACATTGATTATTCATTTTCACAAGAGAGAGAGAGAGAGAGAGAGAGAGAGAGAGAGAGAGAGAGAGAGAGAGAGAGAGAGGATGGTTAAAGAGTGTATATTTGTCATAATGTTTCATTTTCATTACGAATTTTCTACAGATAAATCCATGAATGTAAATGTTGTAATATAACGCAGATAATATGTTTCTGCGTCAGATTGAAAATTTGAGTAAGTTGTACGCGCACTTAGTCAAGAGTATTCGCGACTCTAAGTTTGAATTTTAAAATTTTGAGTAATAATAAGATAATTCTAGAAAAACAACAAATGATAATAACTAATAAAGAAAATATGAAATAAATGTATTCGTTTTGAAGTTACGCATAATTTGTACGTTGTGACTAGATATAGATATCTCTCGTAGAAGTGTACTAGTTTTGTTGTGAAACAAATTGTCTAATGGTCTGTAAATTCTACATGCATTATTGAGGGCATATATGCAGGGATTTTTATTTTTTTTTTTTTGGGGGGGGGGTTGTTTTTTGTTGAAATTTATATGCAAGGGAGGGGGAGGGGGTTTCTTTTTTTTGGTCAATTTTAGAATAAAGGCGTTAAACCGTCTAATTGAAAAAATTTAATGCTGCCAGAGACTTTGTTTATTCAAATATAATGGCACGCGTAATCTGTTTGATACTTCTAGTAAAAGACAAATTAAATTCTTCAGAAAACTTTTGTACGATCAAGGAATGATTTGTAAAAGAAAGTATTACGTGAACATTTGTTTTTTTACATAAATATGATATGCATTACACAGACTGGTATTCACAAATTGTTATAATGTGTTGTTCAAGATTTTTTTTAATTTTTACATATATATGTTTTGCAATAGGCATAAAATGTTACAATGTGCTGTCCGAGAATTTTCTTTCTACATGTCATTACTTAAAATATACATCTGTATTGTGCAAAACATATCTAACATTTTAATTTTCACTTTTGTTTTGTGTATCAATGAGTTTTAATGTTCATCCTTAAAGCTTAATGTTCAGATAATAAAATGTACATGTAATAAAAACAAGAATGAATAAAACTATAGAGTAATACAAGTTTGTTTCATCAAGGTATTAAGCTAGATTGTTTCAATTGAAAAAAAAAGTTAGATAACATATTACGATTTCAATTTGTTTTGATGAATAAATGCTCTCTCTCTCTCTCTCTCTCTCTCTCTCTCTGAGATAAACTACATATTTTTGTACTATCTCTCTTTCTTTCTCTTTCTTCTCTCTCTCTCTCTCTCTCTCTCTCTCTCTCTCTCTCTCTCTCTCTCTCTCTCTCTCTCTCTCAGATATATACTACCTGTTGTTTTACAAAACTCTCATTAAGACAATATTTGGGACAAGAAGCCAAGAAACAAACACTTACCCCGACGTTGGTTGAGATTAACGCTGCTCGTATACCACTAAACGCTCTCTCCACTACATCATGCGAGGCATTCACGAAAACATTTTCTCTAGATTTTTTCAGGGTCAGTGTACTTAATTGCATGCCTTATTTCTTGACTTACGGTTATGAGGGGTTTTATTTTTTGGCGTAGATATATTGTAAATCAACATCTTGTTTTAATTAGCGTTATATTTCATAGTTCGCTTCAGCTTCGATACATTGCATTTTATAACTTATGAAACGTACACTGTAGCAAACATGTAGGTTAAATAAGTGCCAATTTCCACTGAATCTTTAAGAAGTTTCTTTTTACTCAACACTGATCGATTTAGTATGTAATCTTCCTGAAGACAGATTGATGATAATACACGTAATTAGGCACTAATCAACTTCAGCATCGTAAGACAAATCAAAGTTATATGCGAAGGCGAAGAATAAAAAAAAAGGTTAATGAATGACCGCTAGAGACTGAATTGTGATTAAGAAAACTCTGAAACTAGCCTTGTCATTGATGAAGATCAAAATAATGATAAAGATGACTTAGAATGTTATTGATATGTCAACAAAGCATATGACGATCATATTGATGATCATGATGATGATAAGGGCGATGTTTATGACGGTGACAGCGGAGATTAGTGACTGCAGGGATTGTGTATGGTTGATGACTATCGCCCAGCTACTGCAACTCAGCAACTTATCAGTCTTATATCTCCAATAGAAAGCACAATTGCGTGAGACAACTTCATCCTTATTGCGGAACCTGGACACTCGGTCGAGGATTTATATTTGTAGAACAGAACCATCACAACTCTGGGTTACCTGTCGAGGAATCGCGCATGCGCGGTTCTAGTACGCCTCCCCTCCCCATCCCCACACCGAGATCTAGTAATATCTTGATTCATCTACTATAAATTCACAGCTAGTTAATCTCTAATTGTAGGCATCAAAAACCCCCTTCCCCTATCAAACCAAAAGACCTCCCATCCCCCCTACCCCGGGCGGAAATTAGGCATCAGAAAGCCAATTCCTCAGGCAAACCAGTACAATTTCCACCCCTTCCCCCACCCCCACCCCACCGGAAACAAAATCCTGGATCCACTCATATAGAGTAAAACCTCGTGCTACAAAGCAGGCCTAGTGTTAACTGACAAGTTGCAGCGGATAGGGACGATGACTGGCCGGTCTGATGTACAGTGTGGGAGACAGGTTGTCAATAGACATTTATGATGGCTAATGGTTTCCTTCAAATGCAGCATACATGAATGTACAAGGAGATGAAAGGGATAGAGGGAAACAGCGTTGGAGTCTGGATTTCTTCAGTTTTTTTGTTATTCGGTCGTTTACTATACGCGCAAACAAGAAAAGTCAATTCTCGCGGGGAGTTGGGGTGGGTGGGTGCGGGATTGTACAGGGTTGTTGTTTTGAATTATGAATAATAAGGATTGTTTCGAGCGTAATGTAATAAAACAACAGGGGCCTAGTTTATATTTCGTGCCGGTTAAATGTAGTAAATATAGTAATTAGATAATTACTTTGTAATAGATGTTAAAGTAACAAAGATCGGGCTCGTATCAAGAGAGAAAATTTGGTTAATACGTTAATACACATCGTCTATATCAAATAATAAAATCATTTATCTCTAATATGAGAAAAAATAATTCATTAGAAGCTTGCCCTAGATAGCTGCAAAATTAAAGGAGAAGTTCATGTATGTTCATATAGTATTTTTGTTGTTAATTTTTTTTTAAAAAGTGCTGGTGTAGTCTTGTATCATATGGTAAAACACTTTCTGAACAACTCCAGGAGCACTAATTCTGGACGTATCTTTCATTTGATATTCAATGCAAAACTTAATCAACTTCGCCGCATGATATTAAGGTTTCCATTCACTGTTTTTATTGCAATAAAAAGATAACGCCGAGAGAGAAATAAAAAAAAAAATTCAATTGACAAAAATTATGGAAATCCCATATTATGCAAATCACTTTTTATTTAACCAACCAATCAAAAAAGTTCCAAGATATTAATGATAAAATCGATTTATCTAATCATTATGTTAGTAGTTTATTGCACTTTTTTAAATATAAAATTAATATTTGAATTTTTAAAAATAATAGGAGGGGTAGAGGTACTAGTTGTCTATTTGAGAAGAGAAATCGGAAAAAATGTAATAAAATATATACATGTATATAATGTAGATATATAAAATTTACCATATAAGTTAGGGTTGGGTTAGATCGAGGCCAAAACGCCTCGATAACTAAAAAAAAACAACCTGTAATTAAGATAAGATCAACTTCCTGTAAACAAACAAATCAGACCAAATGATCTAGCACATTGTTGCGTCATATGTTCATTCATCTGAGCGAATATATTTAATAATGTCACTGAATCGGCAGACTGTATCTCATCGATTTTCGGGAAACATCTTGATTCATCTACAAACACAAAAGATTTGCATTTGTTTTCACAAAAGCGAGAGATGACAGATTTGTAATTAGGTCAATAAGTGAAGCCATTTTCTTTTGATATTTCAGTTTTAGAATATCTATTCAAATTACCACGAAGATCAAAAGCAAATGTCAATACAATGCATGGACACAATCCTATTTAATGATCCAAGTCAGATAAACGTTTTGGAGTCTCCTGGGTGTATTACACTGACGAATGTCTTTAACAGATCTATATACTAGAGGTATATACTGTGGTTTCATTAATTTTCGTGGGTATCAATTTTGGTGGATTTTCTGAAAACCACAGTTTCAAGGATACGTAATTTCGTGGCCAATGATCCAATCAATACAAAATGTTAGTAGAAATTGAACTTCAATGAACATTTAATTTCGTGGATCAACTTAACAACGAAATCCACGAAAATTGGTATTCAAAGAATATTGATGAAACCACAGTACGTTGTTTTATGGTACATGCAAAAAAAGAAGACATAAACCTCTATTCTTGTATCAATGTATTCAATGTATTGCTGTTTTAAAACAATCCACTAAAGTCTTTTCTACTTTTCTACTTCTCTATATAACATATTTTGCCCGAAATAGCGGCAAAAAATCACGTTTTAATTTCGTTTGACTGATTATTCTTCGTCAATTAATTACAACCTGATAGCAAATTTCAAACTTAATATACTATGCGAAATAAAAGAAATGTATTATTCTTCTTTTTTTTAACAAAAGAATTGTGATTATCATGGATTTAAGTTCATGGATTGATCTTATAACAAAAAGGACTAAAGAATTCTTATCACAAAAATGGGGAAAAGTAATGAAGCCCAGAATCCTCCCATTGTTGTACTAGCAGTCTTATTACAGTAGTCCTTTTCACAGCACGTTCGAATCGAACACCCGTAGAATCTGTAGGATCGAGTCTTTCCTCGACAGCCATTAAATGTTTCCATGGTGATGGGTTCACAAGGACCCCTCGAACACGTTCTAACAACCGACTCGTACTTCAGAGGAGAAGGGTAGTCCACCATTTCAAACACAACTTTCTGCAATCCATAATGTTTACTTTTTTATGATAATGATATTAATAATGATTATGATAAAAAGTACATTGGAATTTTAATTATCAGTGTCACATGTACAGTAAATAATAACTGAGTGAATATTTCAAATAATTACAAATTTCCCATGAAATACAACTGATACACGTGTTAAGATGTCTTCACGCAAATACAATCATCCATGTGTCTTTATGGATGCATATAGTGAACATATTATGTAATGGTGATCTAGAATAAAGAATTACCAGGATTGTTTGACGATTTTTAATAATTGCAATAATTTTAATGTGAAAGTCCTACCATACACGATTCGCCTTGTTCACAGTGGATTTTCTCTGAGTACTCCTCAAAATTCTCCCCACTACATTCCTCTCCAATACACTTCCAACACGTCAGACCATTCACGTGACCCGATATGATACCTACAGCAATTAAATCAGTACTAGTTGATTAGATTCAGGATCTCCCAATCCACTCTCTATATTTATAAATTTCAATATGATTACGAAACGAAATAGACAAAGGTAGTTTCAATAGTTCTGATCGAATCAGTCATGGTGTTTTTGAAATTAAGATTTAAAAACTATCAAATACCCACAATGCGTGAAAAAGCTATAATATTTAGGAGGGTTCGAATGGTCTCGGCAATTTTTAGGGCTGTATTTACTTTCTTTAGAAAAAGAGCTCTGTATGAATACAAATTTTAAAGTATTTAGATTTTTTTCTTCACCAAATGCTAATTTAAGGCCAAAAATAGCACGTCTAAAAGTTTAACGTAGATCTGATGGTTAATGTGTTGACCATCCAACATCCTTAAACCACAGTGGTAAACTAAAAATAAAAATATGATGAAACGTAACTTATTTGAAACATTAAATATGTTTTAGTTTAAAGTTTACTGGTGTAAATGCAGCATTAGTAAAAGTGAAGTGTCAAGCGTGTACTAAAACCCAGTAAACTTTAAACTAAAACATATTTAATGTTTCTAATAAGTTACGTTTTATCAATTTCTTTGTAGGTTACCATTGTGGTTTTAAGGAGGTTGGATGGTCAACAAATTAACCACCAGTTTAATCAAAATAAAACAATGACCTTGTGTTTAAAAAAGATAAACGAACGTGAAATGCAACGAGTATACCGTAGAAAATTTCACTACACTATCGAGGCATTTATACGTTTTGTATACATTATTGATAAAAATCGACGATCATATTTGATATCTTTATTGCAATATTTTTTCAACCCCCCAAAACGCATTGCAAATTTGTTTATATCCATATCGCATTTTACATAAGTTGTTTTTGATCTCATGATAACATGGAAACATGGCTTGTGTAAACAATATCATGAACGATATCATTTACATGTACTTACTTAATGCGGCCACAAACTTCAACAACTTCCGAATGGATGCCAGTGGGGAAAACGATTCCATACAACAAAGACCAAAATCAAACAATGCATGTATATAAATTCTCCATTTATTTCTTCCCACAGTCAGAAAGCACTTGAAAATATATTCACAATGCAAGCCGCTTCCCGATCAAGCAGTTATGGATCTTTTTCTTAAACAAGTACTCGTTTCTCTGTCCATCCCATTCGTTCACTCCGTAAAAATTCTTCTCTCTATCTTCCTCTATCGCTCCTGCAATTCTTGTTTGTATCACCGAAGGTGTGCGATATGAATGTAGATACTGCTGTGTCTCTGTACATAAAGGCCACTAAGTCTTAAGATGATTGCTTCTCTTATGCACATCAAGTTTCCATCTTCTCTCAGCGAGCTCTCTTCATCAGATATGCGATGTTCAGGAAGGCGGCTTAAATCTACTTAAGTCCACTTACCGTTTAATGTGATGGAAAGAAATGGCGATCGGCAATGTCATTATACAGTGGGTCGAAATCATTTGCATTTCTGTCGTTCCAATGTTTAATTTACATTCTGCATTTCAAAATAAGAGTTTAATTGCATATGACAATGTAATTCAATGGTGGGGAATAGACATCAGTGATCACCAGTGCCGCTGTTTACTCAAAGATAGAGTTTAAATGAAGGTTTTTGATCACAGTGTGTACTCTTCTGAATTCACAAAACATTTAAAGAAATCACCAAACAACTGCTCATGAATCCTTGAGAACATAATGAAGGGTAGTTTGTACAGCGCCTTTTTTCAAGTATATGTTTATATTTAACCTCCGCCATTACAACAAAGCTAAGAGCATTGGATTTTTTCTTTTAACATATTGATAAGTATTCATGTAAAATTCAATAAGTAGTAAATATGTGGTGTATCTGCATCGAAATTGGTTATCAATAGACCTACCTGGCTTTGTTAAAAATCCTAGTTACTGGGGTTTTTATCAAAGTTCATTTAGATGACAAAGACCGAAAACCGAGCACAAAAATTAATACACTCGAAAATGATGCCAACAATGTATTATTGCCTTGGACAACAAATTTTCACCCCCACCCCTTTCTTTAAAGAACTTAATATGTCGTCACAATATGCTATCACATTCGATCATTGTCCGAAATTTGGCATGTTTGACATCACAACATGATTATTTTGCAGCCATGTTATTGTGTCGCGAGCAACATTTTTATCTGCATGAAGGAAAAAACCCGGAAATTTAATTCTACGATTCATATCTAAGATTTGTGTAATAAATGAAATCTCAAATTTACAGAATTTAGTAAAAAGAGGAGACATTTACTGCAAACGAGAGAATTTGATATACCATTAAACCATCGTCATAAATCAACCCGAAGAAAACAACAAAATTGTAGTAATTAGCAAATATCAAATTAAAAATCTTATGTCATAACAAAGATAAACCAAAAGCAACAAAATAAACATGATCACTATGGTTATTTAACATAAAATAAACAACAAAAGCAACACCAAGCTTCTTTTTTTTTTATCGCAACAATACATGTGATAAATGCGACCAATAAAATCACAAACGTATATTTTATCGCCACAATAATAAATGCAACATGCAATCATATGCAACATATTTATCGCAACAATACGCGTTAGAGCAAGAACATAATTTACTGAACCAACAATAAATGCAACAATCAAGAACAAATAACAAACAATAAACGACGACAATAATTTGTATCTACATTATATGCACAATTCTTTCTTTTTGTTTAGAAAGCATGAGTTCTTCAAGCCACATACATGATATACTTTAAAACTATGGCATCGTATTCTCAAGGTGAAATCTAGGTTACGTTCAGCATTAAAATTCTTTCCAAGCTTGTAGAATAGAACACAGATGTTGCGCCATTTTGTTATGATTAAACATCGAAATTAATCCACAGTCGTTCGGAAGTTTGTTTTGCGAGAAGCCATGAAATTGAGTAGAAAGGTGTTTTAAGTAGAGGCGATATACTTCACCTGTTGGGCATCCCATGGGTTCTGTGAAATTCTACAGAGTATATTAAGCATCATTCTGAGAGAATTCCGAGTAACGTAATTCAAGCTTTTTTACAACATTTTAAGGGTTTTAAAGACAATCTAAGCAAATATTAATTGGATACTGTATTACGGTATGTGTTAGAAAAAAACCCCTCTTAAAACCGTGCATATAATGCATATCACATATTGTTCCCGCTGACATACTATTTATCTAGCCAGTTTTTGAGTTTTTGAACATGCTTACATTTTATTGCTGAAGGTATCATTTCCAGTAGTCACCATTGGGTCTATTATATGTAGGACATGAATGATCTAATTCCCATTCGTAAGAAAAGAAGAAAAGTATTACACCTAAGGATGTTTGTCGACAGCGTATAATTAAGTTTGGCTAAGCGGTACTACAATCGATTCTCTGTTTAAATCGGCAGTTTTAAGTTTTAAAGATTTTAAGTGCAGCTCAAATGGCAGCTACGTTTTTCTCTTAAAATTTTGCCTACATAATTGTTGCAGTTGAATCTCGAGGAATTTAATTACATGCCATAGTATTCATTTTTCATTTGCTAATTACAAGTGCGATTTTATGTCCAATCTAAGGAATTAAAAAAATTAGATGTATATGTACATGTATATTTAAATGTATCATCGAAGCACAGTTGTTAATTTATCTAAGGACTCAATTGAAAATTGAAAAACAAAATTACATCTCCAATGTTGTAAAAACGCTTGATTCCAATTTTTTGCCATTTTTACAACCTTGAAATACATTAAATACATCCAGAGTAAAATAGTATAAATATTATTTATATTATAGGCTGAATAACATTTTGAACGCCATCTAAAACTGTAAACCAAGAGCCAAGTACTTTTATTATGAGAGATATTTTCTTAGAATTTGAAAAAAAGATGGAGTAAAAAATTCAAACCGTTCGAATAGATAAAAGACGGTCGGTTTCTTATAGATATTTTGAAAACAGCGAAAATATTTTACAGTTTGGCTTAATACTTCAGTCAAAGTGTTTTACTTTATGATAAAAGCAGGTCATAAAGTTTTCTAAATTTTCTATTGCCTTTAGGAGGTTTTATACGCTGCTAGGATTTCGTTTGGTATTTCATCTGCTTCTAATGAGGTAACATTCTTTGCAAAAAATTAAATTAGTTTCTTGCAAACTTAACTTTTATTTTTTTCCTTACTAATCTCTACCAATTTATATAAATTTACCACTAAAGGAAAGGGTAGACTCTATTGCTTATATATTGAATATTGATTTTGTTAAGGTGTTTGATAAATTTCTCTTCCGCCTTATTATAAAACTGTTTACATTACGCAAAAGCATATATTGGGTTTCTCTATAAAGTTTGACTTTCATCCACAAGCACATTTAGTGATTTAGTATGTAAATATTGTTTCAAATTGATCTCGATCCAAATAACACAAGGGTTATCTATGCAAAACGTTTTTATTTAATATGTTTCTTGACATTTTTTTTTACGAAATCTGGAAGCCAGAAAACGACCATCTTCCGCCGGTGTTGCTATGGAAAGAACCTTGACCTGCAAATCCTGACATAGTCAGTACAATATCCCCGGCTTGCAACATGAGGATGGCAAATCCAGTGGACATTTCCTCTTCGTAATGGCTTTCCGTATCAACATAAATGGAACCGTTGTATGCCCCGTTGTGAACCAACTGGACAGCAACCTCTCCATAATCACCGGTTTCCCCAGCAACATGCCGTGTAGCAGAACGCGTAAATCCCCGTGAACGGTGCAGTGAAAGCACCGGTGTGTTTGCTGTAGCCATTGCCTTGGTTTGTTATGATTGTATCATACAGAAAAACATGGTGCGCAGCAACTCCACCGAAATCTTTAGAAATGTAGGCATAGAATGCTACAGGATTGTGAGCGACTTCGGGTGCAAGGAGTCTGCGAATAAACTGAGTCTCTGAAACTAAAAACTAAGATATTTTTAACACTGAGAATGATATATTTTAAACAAGTACATGTACGTATGAAACTAACAAAAATTAAATGATTTTCACAATTGAATATTTTAGGAAAAAAAGGAGCAACTCATATCCCTATGAAATCATATATTAGTTTTTACAAAACGTCATTGCCAAATATTTACATCACACATGAATGGATGGTGTCAGAAAACAAAGTACAGCATTAACCAAGGTAAAATTTCGGATCATTGTTGGTGAATAAAAAAAGACAGAAAACTCTAGAAGATTTAAATACCTTCACCGTGAAGTTCTTTTTCAGTCGATAACGTAACATTGCCATGTCCTGTCGACTCGTAAGTAACTTTTCCGTTGGATGTTCTTGAGCTGTTTTGCCTTTTTTCTAATGTTTTCACACTATGTCGAAGTTTCTCAATTTCCACTGATTGTTTTTCAATGGTATTCGTCTGTTTGTCAATGACTTCATTTTGTCTCTGTATCATCCGAAGCATTTCTTCCATCCTTTCTTCCATATGGACCCTCCATTTAGCATCGCCCGATTCCGGCCACGCTGCAGCAATAGTAGCAAAGCACAGAATAACACAGAGATTATAAAGACAATCCATGCTTTATTGTATATACATATGTATATTAAGTGCCAAATCTAGGCGTTATGTGACACAGGTTATCGTTCGGAATAAAACCACGATAACATTAGATTGTACTAAACGTAAAGTTACAGTATATAACCTTTAAAGTGCTGGATGGTAGTAATCATTCTTAGACATGTTTTACCTCCTTTGGACGAACGTTCTATTTAAAGATTTAGGAAAAGATTGTGAAAGTTTTTAGAGATACTTAAACTTTCTTTATATTAATGAGTGTTAAAGCTAAATTTTCTTCTAAATGGTGCCCATTTTGATCAAACTTTTAATATTGCCTTGGAGCCTGTAGCAGTCACTTACATGTTCGGACTATTTTAATATATCACCAATACTTGTTTGCTTTGTTTCTCAAGCACACTATTTATTTATATTCAAGCAAAGGGACTGATTTTATGTATCAATTAACAAACAATTACAGAACATTTTATCCATAAAATGTATGAACACATTAAAATAATTAAATCAAACAAATTGGATAAGTTTTTTAAAAGTTGCATAAATATATATGCGAATATTCTACAAACGTTGATGACTTTCACCTACGATCAAATTTAGTTATTTAGTATGTGAATAATGTTTTCAATTGATTTCGATACAAATGACACTATGAATAAAACAAACCAGCGATTATCTCAACATCCTGCTTTTATTTAATATGTTCGTTGACATTTTTAAGAAATCTGGAAGCCAGAAAATGACCATCTTCCGTTGAGGTTGCTATGGTAAGAACCCTGACCTGCAAATCCTGATATAGTCAATACAACATCCCCGGCTTGCAACATGAGGATGGCAAATCCAGTGGACATTTCTTCTTCGTATTGGCTTTCCGTATCAACATAAATAGAGCCCTTGTATGCCCCGTTATGAAGAAGTCGGACAGCAACTTCTCCATACTGCCCAGTTTCCCCAGCAACATGCTCACCCGAAGCAAAGGCCGTGTAACAAAATGCGTAAATCCCCGTGAACGGTGCAGTGAAAGCACCGGTATGTTTGCTGTATCCATTGCCTTGGTTTGTTACGATTGTATCATACAGAAAGACATGATGCAAACCAACTCCACCGAAATCGATGGAAATGTAGGCATAGAATGCTACAGGATTGTGAGCGACCTCGGGTGCAAGGAGTCTGCGAACAAACGAAGTCTTAGAAACTGAAAAAGATGTTATAAACGTTAATTATGAATTTTTTGATGATAGAAGTAGCTATGAAACTAACAAAACTTAAATGATTTTTACAATTGAATATTTTTCAAAAAAAGTAGCAACTCATATCCCTATGAAATCATATATTAGTTTTTACAAAATGCCATTGCCAAATATTTACATCACACATGAATGGATGGTGTCAGAAAACAAAGTACAGCATTAACCAAGGTAAAATTTCGGATCATTGTTGGTGAATAAATAAAGACAGAAGACTCTAGAAGATTTAAATACCTTCACCGTGAAGTTCTTTTTCAGTCGATAACGTAACATTGCCATGTCCTGTCGACTCGTAAGTAACGTTTCCGTTGGATGTTCTTGAGTTGTATTGCCTTTTTTCTAATGTTTTCACCCTATGTCGAAGTTTCTCAATTTCCACTGATTGTTTTTCAATGGTATTCGTCTGTTTGTCAATGACTTCATTTTGTCTCTGTATCATTCGAAGCATTTCTTCCATCCTTTCTTCCATATGGACCCTCCATTTAGCATCGTCTGATTCCGGAAACGCTGCAGCAATAGTAGCAAAGCACAGAGTAACACAGAGACTATAAAGACAATCCATGCTTTATTGTATCTACATGTGTATAACAAGTGCCAAATCTAGGCGTTATCTGAAACAGATTATCGTTCGGAATAAAACCACGATAATATTAGATTGTACTAAACGTTTAGTTACAGAATATAACCTTAAAAGCGCTGGATGGTCGTGCTTATTCTTAGACCTTTGGACGAAGAGCCCTATTTAAAGATATAAGAAAAGATTAAAAGTTTTAGAGATACTTAAACTTTCTTTATACTAAATGATTGTTAAAGCTAAATTTTCTTCTAAATCGTGCCCATTTTGATCAAACTTTTAATATTGCCTTGGAGTCTGGAGCAGTGACTTAGATATTAATGTTCGGACAATTTTAATATACCACCAATACTTGTTCACCTTGTTTCTCAAGCACACTATTTATTTATATTCAAGCAAATGGACTGATTTTATGTATCACTTACTAACACAATTACAAAACATATTATCTAAAAATGTCTTTCTTAAAATGTATGAAAACATTAAAAAAAAAAATAAATTAAACAAATTAGATAAGTTTTTAAAAGTTGTTTATAATTCTACCTACGACTGACACTGAAATGTTTGTTGATCATAATGATAATCTTACTAGAAAATTAAAAAAAAACAGTGCTGTAACTACTGTGTGGGGTCCCTTCTCATTTGATGAATTATATGAAATCTGCAACAATTTTTTGTATTTTTCAAAGGAGTAAATAAAAACAAGGTCTTTTAAACAGTTTTGACACATTATAATTAAAAGGATATTTGCACTATCTTTATTTTAAATAAAATATTGCAGCAGAAAATCATCTTGTTTTGTAGCAGTTTGTTGTTTTGATGAAAGATGAAAATAATTGATGGGCCTTAGTTCAAAAATGATTCCTGTATGCCTGACAATACATTGAATTATATAGCTTTTTAACATATCATGTGACAACTTTTTCCATTCGAATGTTTCCCTCGATCAAGACGTCACACAAGTTTACACCAGGTAAACAATTATCTAAGGGAAGACCAATTTTAAAATTATCTAAGGAAAGACCAATTTGACTGTAGCCTTAGCCACCTTTGCCTTCCAGACTATCTGGCGATCCCCTGTTCTTCAATCATTCACATATGAGATAAGAACTGTGAAAATTAAATGTATCTCATCGGCATGGTATATTTATAGAGCTTAGCATCTTAAATAAACACACAAAAAATCACTTAGATGTGGAAAATGAAAATTATACTAATTTTTTTTTTATAAATACCAATAAACCAAACAAAAATATTGCAGGTTAATGGGACCACCTTTTCCAGTATTTTCATCATATGAACTAGATATGTATTGCATGACCTCTGAGACAAAATATTAATGAAACAAAATGTTGGCATCCATTTATTTTGTAGATTCAACATGTTCAAATTATGATTACACAACAAGGTAAGCTCACAATGGGTACTGATTTTTAAACTGATATACGTCTAAGAAAATGTATGAAATTTTTTTTCTTTAAAGAGCTCATACTGTTCACATATGTGCAAAAACTGCAGGAAATAATATACGGGTGTTATATATAATTTTTATATCATAATATATATAAAATATTGAGTCTTACATCAGAAAATAATGGTACTTAACTTTGCTAGACATTAAATTTTACTGTTCTCAATTATTTAAAGTGTTTTGGTCAAAGAAGTTCGCCATTGTTGCTCAGGTGAGCGATGTGGCCAATGGGCCTCTTGTTTTAACACATTCTAAGAATCATTCTGACAATCTAAGCAAATATTTATTGCATTATGTGTTAGTAAATAACACTTTAAACCGTGCATGTGATGCATATCACATATTGTTATTTTTGACTTATTATTCAACTAACCAGTTTTTTAAATTTTTTTGAGTCCGGGAATAATAACTTTTAGATATCATTTACCATCGTCACCATTAGATTTAATATATGTAGGACATAGTGATCTAGTTCCCATTCATTAGAAAAGGAGAAAAGTTTTACACAAGGATGTTTGTCAAAAGTGTATAAATAAAGTGGCATGGTCACGATTTATGTCACAAATTATTTTTCCGATTGTAATGTTTGCAATGCTTCTGAAAGGCATTTTTAATAGGCAACCAAGATTTAAGTGTCATTCGTTGAGTTAAAAGCGAGACACAAAGCTTACAATTCTTTGCAATGTAAAAGAATGTTGAAGTAAAAATTTGCCTCCAATACTGTTGCAGTTTAATCTCGAGGTGTTTATTTATCTATTTTTTTTTCATTTGTTAATTACAAGTGCAATGAAAACTTTTGTTTATCAAAATGCATAATCGTTGTGCCATCAAGAATAAAATGCACTCAGGGTTAACATATTTGCATTGCATAAAAAATTATAATGCATTTTAACTGGTTTCTATGTGATTTATGAAGCATTAACAAGTTGCTGTCCTTTAAAAAAAGGACTACAATACGTGGACCATTTGCATGTGTTTCCAGCGAAAATGTGAAAGCCTTAAGATTATCAGAGATTACACCCACTCTAGCCCCCAGCTTTTAACCACTGAATTTGTACGTTGGATTACGTATATGTAAAGCCCTGACTTTTTATCTCAGAATTTAAAGGGTTCATACTTCTAAAATAATTATGATCTATCTATTAATGAAGTCTGCATGTATAGTATCAGGCATTCGGCGAATTCTACTATTTGCGCACACATTACGATTCGCACTGCTTTGTTAACTATGCAGTGGCAGCTTTGTTTGAATTAATTTCATATTTTGATGCATTTTCCTTGAGATTTAAACTTTTATAGAGTGACATAATTATTCAATCACACTTAAATGCTTAAAACATTTTAATCGGGAAGTGCTCTAGCCTCGCCTACTTTAAAAGTAAAGTTAAGTTGCATGTGTATACGGAAAACAACAAAACATTGCAAATTTATATGCTATTTGATGCATGTTGTAGTTTCGGCATAACATTAACTTATTCATAATACTGACAGTTCATATCACATTCCGATTATTTCTTTAAAAGGAATACTTTGTTTCTGTACTGACTACTTTTTACCGTCAACTCTACAATTACAGCGCCTTTGAACTTATGTGTGCATATGGCATGGAATCCCGATTCAGATAAACTTGTGCTAGCCTGGTTCCCTGAGCTACCCATTAGGCACAGGAACCAGGCTAGCTCATGCGCAGGCTGAATTTTCCCCATAGCATCCGGTTTAACCTCGCTTATATATTTTCTGCGTGGACCTCAGAAATAATCGCAATAAAGAATACAAAGTAAGAATTAAAATAATCTTTTATTTATCGTCCAGGTTTAGGAAATAAAAGATAAAATTTACATTTTCAGTGTCTTTGCATGCCTATGATAACACTACATATCGATTTTGTACTATACAGTCCGATGAATTAAAATGACGTATAACTGGTGCACAAGCGGGGTTTGCTCATTTATATTTAAATATTTAATCGTAACATTGTCATGTCCTGTCGAATAGTTATTAACTTTTTCGTTGGATGATCTTGTGTTGTTTTGCCTTTTTTCTAACGTTTTCACCCTATGTCGAAGTTTCTCAATTTCCACTGATTGTATTCTAACGGTATTCGTCTGTTTGTCAATGATTTCATTTTGTCTCTGTACCATACGAAGCATTTCATTCATTCGTTCTTCCATATGGGTTCTTGATTAGCATCGTCTGACTCTTTAAAGGCTACAGCAGTAGTGGTGAAGCACAAAATAACACAAAGACTATAAAGACAATCCATGCTTTATTGTATCTACGTGTATATAATAAGTGCCAAATCTGAATGTTACAAGACACAGCCTATCGTTCCGAATTCAAAATCGTGATAACAATTGACTATACTGCAAATATAGCTACCTGTAAATAACCTTCAATGGGCTGGATGGTCGTGACTATTTTCTGACAATATTTAACTCCATTATACTAAGAGCCGTTTATAAATATATCAGATAAATTAACAGTTTTAACCTTAGATACTTGGATTTTCTTGACACTAAATGATAGTGAAGTAAAATATTACATAGTTGATGCATTAATCATAGCTTTTCTTTACCACGCTTATTCTGATGACCGATCATGTACGTGTGTAAATTTAAAAATTATCGTTACCACATTTGAACAGCAGTGTTACCGTGAAAGTTTATAGGCCTATATGTTCGTTATAATATTCCTGGAAAAGGAACAGCCAGCCTCGCTGTAAATGTTGATTGATCTCATCGTGAGAAGACGCTTAATTTTCTATTTCGTGAATCAAATAATGTGTTTTGTTTATTTTTGAAGGTTAAACTTTCAAGTTTGTCATTTCAAATTTACTTTTATTATCAAATATAATTTTTTTTTAAATCTATTTAAAATACGATGAGTTAAACAGGTGCGCTAAACGTCAATAAGTCGATTTGACGCGAAAAACCCTGCATTATATTATAACGTCATAAATTTCGTAACGTCATATACCAGTGACGTTACATATTTGGCGATTCAAACATTTACGTTGGCAGCGAATATAGAACGGACATTGATAACAGATTTACAAAGGAGTTTTTATTGGAGGCTACAGACATGGTTTTAAAGAATAATGTATTTACGTTTAATGGCAAATACTTTCATCAAATCAAAGGTACAGCCATGGGAACTAAAATGGGCCCAACATACGCTACATTATGCTTAGGATTTTTAGAAGAACGTCTGTATAAAAAGACAAATGAGGAATTCGGTGAGGAATTCAGCCAGACTCTGAAAAAGAACTGGAAAAGATATTTAGATGATTGTTTCATCATATGGAATAAAGGAGACTCGAAATTACAAAGGTTGAAAAATATTCTAAATGATCTAGATCCAGATATCAAATTCACATTATATAGAAAAAAGTTCCACAAAAATTCCGTTTTTAGATGTTCTAGTCCAGAAGGAGATCGATAAAATTTCGACAGATATCTTCTACAAGAGTACAGATACTCATCAATATTTGCATTTTGGATCGTCCCATCCACGACATGTAAAGAGGGCCATCCCTTACAACCTTGCCAGGAGAATATGTACTATAGTCAGTGATGAGGAAACAAGAAATCAGCGTCTCAACGAATTAAAACAATTTTTAACTGACCAGCATTACCCTATCAACCTAATCAATGACGGAATAATGAAGGCCAAAGGAATAGATAGACAGGATCTTATTAATCCAATTTTACAGAACAACAAGGAAACTAAAATATTACCGCTTGTTACTACCCATAACCCTAGAAACCCGAATATAGCTCCAGTGGTTAATCATCTCAACGGAGTTCTCAAAACTGATGAAGATATGTCTCGCGTTTTATCCAAAATCAAGTTTATTAACAGTAAAAGGCAACCAAAGAACCTTAAGAGGATACTCTGTCCATCTACAATTAATACGTCAATAAAAACGGTATCTAAATGTGGAGACACACGATGCGGCACGTGTCCGTTTTTAAAACAAGGCAGCTTGATTGACTTCAGAGGAAAACAATTCCGCATAAATTTGGACTTGTCATGTCAATCCAAAAATTTAATATATACCATTACATGTATATGTGATGGTTGCAACAAATTTTATATCGGCGAAACAGGGACTACATTAAGAACAAGAATCCGGGTGCATAAACAGCAAATTAAAGAGCCAGAGTACCGAAAAATAAAAATCAGCGAGCACATCGATGTATGCGGAGGCGGGCAATTTAAAGTGTTTCCTTTTTATAAACTTTTTACAGAGAGTGCAACGGAAAGAAAAGAAAAAGAAAAACATTTTATTCAAACTTTAAAACCTTGCCTCAACAGACTGCTATAATTTAACTTTTTTATGTATTGTGTATATTATTCATTGAATGACGCTATAGATTACGCGGAAATATCCCTCTACAACGTTAACTTTAACTATGACGTCATTGTATTGCAGACGTCACCAAGTAACGTAATTGTTATTTTAAAAACGTCTGAAGATTGAATGAAAGCGCTAACGTTTTACTCTGTGTTGTCTTTCATTTTTCAAATTTTCTTTATATAAAACCGGACACTGCGATATTTTTTTCGATTTAACTATATATATATATATATATATATATATATATATATATATATATATATATATATATATATATATATATATATATATATATATATATATATATAATCTACCCGAATAATTTTTCATTAATCAGTCATGGCAAAGTTTTTGTATTATCCCGTATTATGATCAGAACAATATGACCAGTATTTCTGAAAATATAATATCTAATCATATTAAAATATTGGTATTGTCTATTCTTAAGTACATTTATTACTCTTTTTTCGCATCATCGTATATTTATATATAAATAATTTGACTGTTCCAATACATCATCAGAACCGATATGCATTTTTTCAAACAATTACCAGCAAAAGCCCGACAATTTTTCATCTTGCATCCACTGTGTTAAAATTTATCTATTATTTGGTGATGCAGATATCATTTGACGCTTAGACATTAAAAATATACCGCTGGATTAAATTTTGCTGACGGCAAATTATACTGCATTATGTATTATTTGACACCTCGGATAATTACATGCATTTTCGACACTGTCATCCACCTTCATAAACTAGTATAAAAGCATTCTATTTCATAAATGAATATGAAATTGTTTTGGCGTAGCAACCTATCTATTTAATACAAAACAACGAATGTCTCGACATACGACATCAATTTATTTCACATGTTCTTTGACATCTTTAAGAAATCTGAAAACCAGAAAACGACCATCTTCCGTAGTAGTTGCTTTGAAAAGAACCTTGACCTGCATCTACTGACATAGTCAATACAACATCCCCGGCTTGCAACATGAGGATGGCAAATCCAGTGGACATGTCTTCTTCGTAATTGCTTTCAGTGTCAATATAGATAGAGCCCTTGTATGCCCCGTTATGAAGAAGTTGGACACCAACTTCTCCATACTGCCCGGTTTCCCCCGCAACATGTTCACCCGAAGCAAAGGCCGTGTAACAAAACGCGTAAACCCCCGGGGAGGGTGCAGTAAAAGCACCGGTGTGTTTGCTATAACCATTGCCTTGGTTTGTTACTATAGTGTCATACAGAAAAACCTGATGCGTACCGACTCCACCAAAATTGTGGGAAATGTAGGCATAAAATGCTACAGGATAAGGAGCATCATCGGGTGCAAGACGTCTAAGAATAAACGGAGTCTTAGAAACTGAAAAAAATATTGTAAACGTTTGATAATGTCTTGAAAATAATATAATACACTAGTATATCTTTTCAAAATATGGATATGGAATTTAAGTTTTCAATTAAACATTAAAAATTCAAAACAAGGTTTTTACAACTGGATAACATTTATTATTGCTTGTAGCAACATTTATTTAGTAATCGTCTTGGAAGTTTAGAAGAGTTATTTCAACATGTTAATGCTTAACTATATCCCAAAGATCTTCTTGAACTTAGAAAACAATGTGGAAACACTTTTAGACACCCCTGTAATAGTCTACTAAATAAAGGAAGAAACAAAGACTCTGCATACATGTAAATCACCACCATACCTTCACTGTGAAGTTCTCTTTCGATTGACGTCGCAGCAGTGGCATTTCCTGTTGACAAGTCAGTACTTTTTTCATTAGATGTTTCTGAGTTGTCTGTCCTTCCTTCCAATGTTTTCACCCTATGGCGAAGGAGCTCGATTTCACCTGATTGTTTTTCAATGGTGTTGGTCTGTTTTTCGATGACTTCATTTTGTCTCTGTATCATCTGAAGCATTTCTTCCATCCTTTCTTCCATATGGGTCCTCCATTGGGCATTGTCTGTTTCTGAAAAGGCTACAGCAGTAGTGAAAAGACACAGAATAACACAGACAGTATAACGGTGATCCATGTTTTATCATATCTATAATAGGTGCCAAATCTACACGTAACAAAAATATCTTATCATTTCGAATTCGAATTCATGTTAATGTGACAATGCACTACCTGTACATAATTGTTAGGATCAATACATGCTTCCTATGTAGTGCTTTATGTATGAAGCGTCGTGACAATTAACGTTTACTTCTTTTTATGTTCATTGTGTATTTATTAATACACAAATTCAAATATTATAAAGATACTCTAATCTTAAAATACAGATCAATTAGAGCCACAGATTAACGCGGCTATGGTAAGGCTGTCCGAAGCTAAATATATATCGAAAAATGATACTATTTTAATTATCGAAAAATACTTTAACCGAGCGAGTTTCTTTAAACTTTTATTACATAAATTAACAGTGACATCCAACACTATATTGATGTATTTTTGTGATGTCATATATTTTTCTTAAGTACGTGACGGTTGTATTCTAACACGGTAAATAATCTATAAAAATCGCATCGGGGCATGTGAATAATGACATTCAATCAGAAATATTTTTATAAAAAATCCCTCGATAAGTAGTGTATTTTGCAGTTTTTGCTGGGAGTTCATATAAATATTTCGTTTATTTGAAATATTGTCAAAACATTTCGCACCGCCATCGAAATTAGGCACATTTTTTTCCTTTTAGGCTCGATTTACACAAAATCGGGTCAATCGGAAGGTTTCCCCCAACAAGATTTACATTGGTTCTTATTTTCTCTCCCGATTTCACGTAAGATTGTTTTTATCTTCTTTTGCGCCAAGCCGTTTTTATATGTATATAGGGCCTACATATCACCACCCATTAGATTACACGTGGCAGGGGGAGTCTCAAAACCATTAGTTTATGAATAGTTATTTACCTATTACGAAGCTTTAGATTTTTTTATACTCCATATCGGTAATATTGAATTTAGTATCACTAGTATTTACAACAGTGTTTTTGTAAAGGAATGAAGCGGTTTTATTATGCGCAATGAATATCACTTATTACGTTATGATACATTCCCTAAGAACGATCGAAAGGAATGCAGATCGTGATGTCAAAGTTAACTATGACGTCATATCTTTTGCAGTACAGACAAGTGACTTTCTACATATCGCTGTGAAATTAATCGGGCAGCCTTAACAAGCCGCAAAAAGGAAAATTTACAGTTTATGACTTTAAGTTAATAAATTATATTTTCATCCAAATTATGTTAAATCAAGGTAATTTTGTATTAATTTTACTGAAACAAATACTAGTAATTTATTTCCCCCCACATTCATCTGAAAACAGACTACAGCTTATCGGTAACTCAATTTTTTTTATCTCCACCTGCTTTCCCACTTAACCAACACCGATTTACTTGTATTTTACTTGTACTTATTTTTCGGAATGTTGGCTAAGTGAGAAGACACCTTTGATAATACGGTGGTCGCTATTATGGTCAACCCAAAACGTCTTCGATGGCAAAGTGTGCGTCGCCTGACTCAGATTATTAATTCCAAATCGTCAAAATATGTCAATGTCCATGCTAACAGTTAATTTTAATGTCAATATGAATTAGTATTTTCAAATGCTGGATGCTAGTCTTTACAGTGTTTTGCTTTGAAGTCCAAAAGGGTCACTTTAAGTAATTTTTTCTATGTTTAGACAATTTGAGTAATCTTCTGTATTCGTTTGCATTTTTTTATCTCAAGAAGAATCTTTGCTCGTCTTACAAGCTAATTCCAGGTAAATTCATCCTTCCTTGTTTCTTTTCTTAGTCAACACCATGACATCTATTAATTTCATGATCCTACTATTTTTGTGATATTTCATATCTTGCAGCTGATGTTTGCTAAAGTGGTTGAAAGCATAGCATTATTTGTTGGTAGCCAAAGTAGCTAATATCGTTGAAGTGAGGCCCATCAACATGCATATCAACTTATTTTTAGGTAAGATTAAGGAACATCAAAATGGCAAATTACAAAATAATAAAACTGAAATAATTTATTATCTGATTTTTTTCTGATTGAAATGTTTTAGACAATGTCCTAGTAAATCTGGAATCCGGAAAATGACCATCTTTCAATGTCAATGCTATGAAATGAACCCTTTTTGATTTGGTCAATAGGATATCTCCGACTTGCAACATCTTCCCAGTTGGTTTCCGTGTCAACACGTCAACATTAATAGAGCATTGGTAGGCGCCGTTGTAAACCAGCTGGACGGATACCTCTCCATGATAACCCGTTTCCCCAGCAACATGCTCACCCGAGGAAAATGCTATGTAGCAGAAGGCATATACCTCAGGAGAAGGTTCTGTAAAGTCACCTGTATGTTTGCTATTCCATTGCCTTGATTTGTCATCTCAGTATCATACACGAAAACATGATGCATGCCAGCTTACCAAATATCTTTTAAAATTTAGGGAAATAATGCAACAGGATTGTGGACGACTTAAGATGCAATGAGTCGTCGAATTACTAGCTTTTCGAATATCAATAATGAAAGTATTTAATAGAGGCCATGATTGTTACAGACTAAGGTGATTTTTCTTTAAAATCGTAACATCGACATTCCTTGGTAACTTTTCACTCTGAACCAACTTTTATCCGCGTGCGATAAACTGTACGAGCTTCGCAAGAGCTTTAGAGATGAGAGTATATTTTTCTAGGACAAGTGTCGAAATGTCCCGAAAAAATATATTTCACATAATCAACATCTTGATCACTGGAATTAATCGTCACGAATGTTTTTCTCCAAAATTGCAAAATTAGGCCATTGCAATAAAAGTTGGTTTACCGTATTTTAAGATTATAATACTTATGTCTTCGGCGAACAAAAAAATAATGTAAATAGCAACATGATAACACTGAAATAGTGCATGATAACTTTAATTCTCATTTTTTATTTCTAAGATAATATCTCAGGAAATCTGAAAACCAGAAAATGACCATCTCCCAATATCGTTGCTATGATAAGAACCCTGGCCAACGTCTTTCGACATGGTTACAACATCATCTCCTGCTTGCAACATGAGGATAGCAAATCCAGTAGCCATTTCTTCTTCCCAGTTGGTTTCCGTATCAACATAAATGGAACCCTTGTAGGCGCCGTTATGAACCAGCTGGACAGAAACTTCCCCATAATTACCAGTTTCCCCTGCAACATGCTCACCCGAGGCAAAGGCCGTATAGCAGAACGCGTATAACCCAGTAGTAGGTGCAGTGAATACACCTGTGTGTTTGTTATATGCGTTGCCTTGGTTTGTCACCTCAGTATCATACACGAAAACATGATGCTTCCCAACTCCACCAAAATCATTGGAAATGTAAGCATAAAATGCTACAGAATTGTGAGCGACTTCGGGTGTTAGGAGTCGTCGAAAAAACTTGGATTTGGAATCTGAAAGAAAACATATATGATGGAAGTTTAAAAAAATTAAAAGGTGTCAGAGAATTAAGAAATAAATTTCTTAAAAGTCGTTTTTTTCGATTATTGTAGCCACGATATGCAATTATTGTGTTTGTTGTTGAATTAAACGTCCATGTCAAACGGCAATTCTTTTCGATAACTATGTAAGCCGGTGATGATAAAGACACTGCACTTTGATATTCTTTGAAAAAATTATGTATGTTTTACCTTCATTGTGCATGTGATCTTTTTCATAAGATAAGATGGTTCCATTTGGAGTGGACACGTCAGTGAATATTTCAGATGAACTTTTTTGTTTTTGGCTGTCAGACCTTTCCAGCTTCACAACCCTATCTTGGAGATTATTGATTTCCAACTCTTGTTTATCAATAGTTTTCATCTGTTCTTCAATGGTGTTTGTCTGTTTTTCAATCACTTCATTTTGTCTTTGTATCATCTGAAGCATTTCTTCCATCTTTTCTTCCATATGGACCCTCCATTTAGCATCTCTTGATTCTGTTAGTGCTAAAGCAACAGTAGTTGCAAAACAAAGAATAACACACAGACTATAGAGACTGTCCATGATGAAGGTATGTCTTATCTGTATTGAGTACAAAATCTAACAATAACAATTTCTTATCATCTGTACTTTACAAACAAGATAAACTCTGAATGTACTTTTATATACAATAGTATTTCAAATTTCAGATTTATAACAAGTCGTTGATGTTTTTCTAAACAGGAATTCTCATTGGATGATATCTCACCATATGAGAAACTCGGCATTCGATAACAGCGAATCATTTCAAAATTCAATGCATATTTTAGAGGATCATTTAAACTATTTGAATAAGACGCAAAACATATGAGTAAGCATTGCCCATCACATATTTTGAATGTCCATAGTATGGGCTAAAGTATTCGGCTGAAAATCTTTGTTTTGCTAAATCACTTATCTGTACAGTATAAGGTTATTTTCATTCCTTCTATCCATTTCATTTTCATTAGAAATGCATATCTAAAGCATTGTAAATAATAAAAATAGAAAAATATGATTTGACCAAAATCGAGACCATGCCCTTTAACGTTGCTCAAATTATAAAAATTCTCCATACTCACCATTTTCCCATCCTCAACCAAATATAAACATTACATGACATTTCGTTCCGAAATTAAAACCATGATGGTATGAGACTGTTTACATGCAGTATACAGTACTATTCTACTTGGGACAAGGAACTTTTATTCCGTTGCCCTAATTTCATCTAGCTGCAAAGAAATTGTATGATCATCCAGGGGAAAAATCACTGCTCGCTGACTATATAAATGTATATCGCTTGACTCGCCTTATGAACACCAAACCTTTATACAATGTAATAAAATCAGATTAATCCTGACCTGCTAATTGTGTTTCTAACCGGTTAGTTTTTTGTTGTTGAATATTATGATGTTGGGTCCTAATTATAGGAGGCTGTATGCCTTGGAATCCCTTAGTCGCCTTTGAGATATTTAATAACAGTACAGAATAGAAACCGTAAGGGTCAATTCACGATTCCTATATGGTTTAAATTCGGTTTTGATAAGGAACGCTTATTCCCTGTTGGCACCTTATCTCAACTAGTTACAATTAAACAAAGGCTATTGTCATCTTTATTTACCCAGTAGCAGAAATTATTCGTTAGTTTGATATAAATATAGATGTACATTGTTTGATCTGAAATTTAAATGAATATTATGGTGGTCATTAATATGGTCATGACTAACACACAACTTCTTTTTGGACTAAATGTGTGTCGCCTGACTCGGCATATCAACACCAACAAAAAATGGCCATGCCCATACTAACTGCTAATTCTTTGTCTACTCAAAATATTACTATTAATAGTGTCCTTTCGAATTAGTTTATAATGTTTGATGCAATTCATTGCAAGGTTTATGCTTTGGAGTCTATCGGGGTCGCTTAAATTATTATTTTTTCTATCTTAGGACTGTTTTCTACTGTACTCGTTTTTTGTTGTTTTTTTTTATCAAGCAAACTCTTTCTTAATCTTTTCAGCTAAATTATTTATCTTTCCTTCTATTTCCTTTTTTTAGTGACCACTATGATTTCCTTATCTTTCTTATGCCTTCTCTTTCTAGAATACCTTTGTCATTTTTCATCACTTGCAGCTGACGTTTGCAATGTGTTCTAACGTACAACATCATTTCCTGGAGGCCAAATTCGCTACAAATCTTAGTCAGTTTGATCGGCATGCCTTATAATTTACTTATTTTAAGGTAGGATTAGGAACATCATAAAAGCAAATAGCAAAATGATAAAACTGAAATGGTTCATGACAACTTTAATTCTGATAATAAGTGTTCTTAGACCATGTCTATATAGGAAATCCGGAATCCGGAAAATGTCCATCTTCCTAAGTCGCTGCTGTGAAATGAACCCGGGCCTCCGCTTTCCGACTTGGTAAATACGACATCTCCAGTTTGCAACACGAGGATTGCAAATCCAGTAGCCATGTCTTCTTCCCAGTTGGATTCAGTGTCGACATGAATAGAGCCCTTGTAGGCGCCATTGTGAACCAGCTGCACAGATACCTCTCCATAATCACCGCTTTCCCCAAAAACATGCTCACCCGAGGCAAAGGCTGTGTAGCAAAACGCATACAACCCAGTTGATGGTGCAGTAAAGGCACCTGTATGTTTGCTGTAGCCACTGCCTTGATTTGTCACCTCAGTATCATACACAAATATGTGATTCGCACCTACTCTACCAAAATCTTTAGAAATGTAGGCATAAAATGCTACAGGATTATATGTAGTAACGAACCTGCGAACAAACTGGCTTTTGGAATCTGAAAGAAACAAAATTATATATATATATATATATAGAGGATATCTATATTGTGTGATTTTATATTTGCTTTATCCAACGAGTTGAAAGGTGTATATATTCGCGAGGCTTGCCGAGCGAATATAACCATTTCAACGAGTTGGATAAAGCAAATGTAAAATCACACAATCATAGATGTTCTATTTATCTCATACAATTTGATTTATATTATGAAGCTTTTGAGACAGTCCCTTATGTGACCCGAATTGTTGTTTTTTTTCAAAGATTAAAAACGATGATGCAACGTTGTGTTATGCGGCTCAATTGTGACCTTGCGCAATACAATTTAGTACGTCATTCCTGAGATAAATCTAACTGTTTTAATGTAAAGTTTCACTGAAATAAACCTTAAAATAATTTTTTAGCTCTAAATAGTTTTTCTTAGAGATTATTCACTTGATTAAATGGAAATTCCGATTAGAAGACGTGAATAATCAAGTTTGTTGACATAACGTTACACGAAGTTGCGAATGCTCGTTAGTTTGAATTGACTCGAACGAGGAACAGTTGTTGATGTTCTATAAAACAAACACTAGCCTTATGATTCGAAATTAAAGTGAATAAGGATGCTTACTGGTGGTGGAATAAACTTCTTATGAAACATTATTTCGGTAAGTTCTTGTATATATACTGGCACGCCAGTACACAATCAGAGCGCTGTTTTCATCGCGTCGTCAGGATGAACTCCTTGATAGTTAACGTAATTTGCAGTTTTATAAAAATCACAAAGCAAATTGAAAGTTGGAAGGGGGCTAAACTCATCAAAAATCTGTGGTTACGGTTGTGTATAACTTTTAAAATTGTGGTTACGGTTACGGTTATGAATAAGCCCCCCCCCCCCCCTGGTTCCGACGCCTATGCGACGCAGTTATGTGTTTTCCTTCATATTTGTAATTTAAATCTTTGACAAAATCCCTTTTATATCAATTTTTGTAGTAAATATAGTTATATTGAAAGTACTAGCAAATCTTCGTAAAAACATATAGATCTAGGTCACTGAAGCGTTGAAGCAAGGGGCTGTATCAAAAATAGTTCGGACCGGAAGTATTTGATATAGCATCACCCGTGTGATATAGCAAAGGTTTATCACACGGGTAATATACACCATACGTATGAGATAAATATATATATATATATATATATATATATATATATATATATATATATATATATATATATATATATATATAATGAATATAATTTTTAAAAAGTTGTCAGATATTAAAACAAAAAACTATAATAAAGTCATTATTTCGATTTTTTTAAACTGACATGCAATTATTGTGATCATTGTAAAATTAAATGCTCGTATTAAATTCGATAACTACGCAAGCCAGTAATTAAGACGAAATAATAAACAACAATTTACAAAGCTGCCACTGCACTTTTATACTCTTGGAAGAAATTGGTACCTCTCAGCTTTTAAACATGTATTAGACCCTGCATGTTATACCTTCATTGTGCAGATGCTCTTTTTCGATCATAGATAAGATGGTTTTATTTGGAGTGGACACGTCAGCTGGCCGTATATTAGAACTGTTTTGGTTTTCATATCTTCTTTTCAGCGTCACAACCATGCGTCGGAGGTTAGTGAGTTCCACCTCTTGTTTTCCAATAGTTTCCGACTGCTTTTCAATGGATTGGTTTGTTTTTCATTGACTTCGTTTAGTCTCTGTATCATCTGAAGCATTTCTTCCATCCGTTCTTCCATATGGACCCTTCATTTAGCATCGCTTGATTCTGGTAACGCGACAGCAACAGTTGTTGCAAAACACAGAATTACACACAGACTATAAGGACTATCCATGTTTTAAAATCTTTATATTATGTCTTATCTGTGCACGTATTAGGTCACTCTATAATATAATAATAACAATTTCTTATCATCCGAACATTATAAACACGATAGACTGTGATTGTACATGAAAATTATGTACAATAGTATACACATGTAATATTTCAGATTCACTTTAAGTCATTGATGCACTTCTAATCCGGTTTGTGCGCATTGCATAATTTTAAACTATAAAGGTACTGAGTAACGCGATGTTTGAAAATAGCAAAGAATCAAGATTTCCTTAAGAACAAATTCTTTTAAAGTCAAATATATATATTTATATAACAGAAAGCCGATTCAAAACTCTACCAGTTTCATTATAATCTTCAGGAGTTTTGAACAATCACCATAGATGTATCTATGGTGATTATTCAAAACTCCTGAAGAGTTTTGAATCGGCTTTCTGTTATTTTTTTTTATTTATTACTTGTGTGGAGAAACTTTACTCATTTTGGAATATATATATATATATATATATATATATATATATATATATATATATATATATATATATATATATATATATATATATATATACGTACTATTAGGTTCTTTTAATTGAGCCGATGTAGTTAAATGCAAAACAGTTATTATTACCGGCACATTGTTTAAATGCCGGTAGTGTATGTGGGGATTTGAATATTTGGCCAGAACTCTGTATTTCTAAGAGGGGGTGAGCAATGAGGCTCCTAGTAAATAATTAATAGAAATATGAATATTTATATTGTACTAAATTCTGCATAACTCAATTTTTAATACGTGTATCCTTCAGGAATACCCCTTTTATCAATTTACCCCCCCCCCAAATCAGAAGAAAATAAACATCTTTATTGTGCAGTATGAGTACACTTTTACCATCGAATTGTTATCCCACCTCTTTAATATACATATACAAAAGCACAAAGAAAAATAGACACATTCCCCACTCACATTCTATTGTTCATAAAAGAACAAATGGTCACAAATGTGAATGGATTTGTCGCTAGAAACGTGCTAAGATTCCACAGCTGTGTATCCCCCAAAAGTTTTACTGACACCTTTCACTGGGTGTGACTTTTAATTCACTCTTGTTCGACAATCACCATAAGCATAATAATATGAAATAAATAGCATCGTAAAAATAAAGGCTACTGATCAAGTTAATGAAATATAGTAGTCTCTTTACAATATTTTGCAATACGCCAGTACATATATGAGTTTCAATCCATTCCCTTCCATTTTTTACCCGTATTTTTTTTCATTTGAAACTCTCCCAAGCAATTATCATAAAAATGGGGGAGGGGGGGGGGGGTTAATTTAAACAGACAGTCAACTTAAATAGTAAAACTTTCTCAAAATCAACTACAATTTCATTTATTACAATTTTAAAAATGAACATGCATAGAAAAACATAGTAATGCAAAGTAATGCCATGTAATGCCAGCATTACACTAAATTTTGGAAAGTAATGCATTACATTACCATTATTTGTAATGCTAAATATGTGGCATTACACATAACTAGCATTACTTTGAAAACATGTAATGCATTGCAATGCATTACCATTACATTTGGCATTACCCCAAGCCTGCTTCCACGATTAATCTATTTACATGTTGCGTATCTGCAGAATACAAGTACTTTAATAGTGTACTGTATTTATACGGGTTTACAAAGACTTATTGTAATTAAATTGCCCTTAAATTGAGTTGTTTTAAAAATTGATTACTAGTGGAATTGTAGCTCTATAAATGATAATTCGAGATACTGGGCCCTATAATTAAATTATGCACAGATCTGGCGACTTATTGCACTTGCACACAAAACGATCACAAGTTTTGGGGTTTATTCTTTTATTCGCAGACAGGAAAGTTTTAATAGCAAGAATCGCAAGTTTTCTCCAGCAAATCGGAAAATGATGTCGTTACAAATAAAAGATGTCTATCAAATATTTAGGTTAAAAATAGTTCCATTGTAATGACGTAATAATGACGTAATAATGAAATTCTAGTTACATGTTTTAATTGTGTTAGCATATGAATAACTCTGTTCATTACAAAACAAAAGTATTAAATGAATGAACCAAAAAAAAGAGAAAAAATATCTATATCACTTTAATATAATATTTTTAAAAAATATTCTTCTAGGCGATCTGGAACCCGGAAAAAGACCACCTTCCCTTGTCGCTGCTTTGGAAGGAACCTTGACCTGCTTCTCTTGACTTGGTCAATACGACATCTCCAGCTTCCAACATGAGGATGGCGAATCCAGTGGACATATCGTCGTCATGTTCGGATTCAGTGTCAACATGACCCTTGTAGTCTCCGTTATGAATCAGCTTGACCGTAACCTCCCCATAATCACCGGTCTCTCCAGCAGCATGCACACCCGAGGCAAAGGCCGTGTAACAAAAAGCGTACAACCCATTGGATGGAGCAGTGAAGGCTCCTGTATGCTTGTTGTAGGCATTGCCTTGGTTTGTTATTACAGTGTCGTAACGAAAAACGTGATTCACACCAACTCCACCAAAATCGCTGGAAATGTAGGCATAAAAGGCGGCGGGAGTATTTCTTCTAGGAGAAACAGCTTGACGGATGAACCGATTTTTGAAGCCTGAAAGAAACATATGGCCCTCTAAAAGGAACATTACCAATTTACTATTAATGATTCTTTGCTTCTTGTGTACAGATAAACGTGTGAAGATTTTTTTCATAATTTTCATTTTGATCCAAATGTCCACAATTGTTATTTATGACAACTTTAAATTAACCTTTTTCCGCCATTATCGCATTTTTAGCATAAGCCTAACTCGGCTTGTTTTCAAGCATTTTTTTTTCGAGCGATTGTTTGAACAAATAAAATATTTTCATCAAAGATGTATCTATCTAGGACTTATAAGTGACAACAAAGAACTACAATGTATATATGATATCGGTCATATTTGGCCCCCATAGTGCGTCATTTGTTAAAGTGTTTTAGGTACATTAAATTGTTATGTTCTATTTTAGAAGAGTTGATATTACATATATTTTTTAATTATTTTTTAAAATTGTTTGCACTCACAGGCAGTTTATGACGTCAGAAATTACGCAATTTTTATAATTTAATCAAAATCATTCAAAAATTGATTTTTTTCTTATCTTTATTCTAATGGAAAATATAGAGTGACACTTTGAACAAGGAAAATATTTGTGTCCCTTATTAGTCTTGGAAAGATACATCTCTGATGAAAAGAAAAAAATTTGTTTGTTCAAGCATGCGCTCAATGTTTTCTGAAAGAAAAATTGTTTAAAACAGGCCGTTTAATGCTAAAAATGGAAAAATGGCGGGAAAAGGTTAACTTTGTGATGTCATATTTCTAAATTGTGGGCATTTGGATCAAAAGGAAAATTATAAAATAACTTTACATGTATATGTGTACAAAAAAAATCAAAGAATTACAGAAAAATGATGATGTTTACTAAGGGGGCCATTTTAGGCTAATATCATATATAGTTCATTGTTCTTATTCAAAGCGTCGCTCTATATTTACCATTCAGAAAAGATTTTTTTTTAAAATTTACTCATTGTCACGTCTGACGTCAAATACTGCCAGTGAGTGCAAATGAATCGAATAAATAGGTGAAAAAAAATATTTTGTTAATAGTTCTAAACAATTACACAGCAATTTGATGTACTCTAAGCACTTTTGAAAATTCAGAATTATGGGGGCCATATTAGGCCCATATCATATAATATTCCTTTAACAAACTTCAATATACCTTCGTTGTACAGTTGTCGTCTTTCCATTGACGATGGTAAGGTTCCATTTTTAGATAAACCGTTAAGCAGCCTTCCACTTTGTTGTTCCAAGTTATCGGATTGTCCTTCCAATGCCTTCACTCTTTGCCGAAGAGTCTCGATTTCCACTGCTTGTTTCTGAATGTCATTCGTCTGTTTTTTAAAGACTTCACTCTGTTTTTCAATGCGATTCTTATTATTCTGTATCGTCCGAAGCGTTTCTTCAAACTTCTCTTCTATTTGAGCCCTCCATTTAGAATCGACAGTTTCTCCATATGCTAAAGCAAAGATAGCGAGAAGCATGAAAACGCAGATTCTGTGCTGTTTGTCCATGTTATACCAGATCTGTAATGAAATGTACCCGCAAAATCTGAAAACAGCAGAAAACAGTGCACGTAGCTCTTAAATAGTTGACACATTGGGGATCTAGAAATTACCAAAGCCTAGTGATGTCAAATTGAAATGTTAGAAAAAAATTAAAAGTCGTTGTTACGAGATAAAAAGTCGTTATACTGAGATAAAAAGTCTTTAATATGAGTAAAAAGAATTCGTCATAACGAGATAAAAAGTTGTTATTAGAGATAAAAAGTCCTTATTACGAGATAAAAAGTCGGTGTTACGACTTTCAAAAGTCGTATAAACGACGTTATTATGACTTTCAAAGGCCGTATAAACGAGATAAAAAGTCTTGATTACGAGATAAAAAGTCGTTATTACGACTTTCAAAAGTCTTTAGTGCGACTTTCAAAAGTTGTATTAACGACGGTATTACGACTTTCAAAAGTCGTACTAACGATATAAAAAATCGTTATTACTACTTTCAAAAGTCATATTAACAAGATAAATAGTCGTTATTACGAGATAAAAAGTCGTTATTACGACTTTTTTCAAAAGTCGTTTTTACGAGATGTAAAAGTAGTTAAAAAAGTCGTTATCACGGGATATTGCTTTATATATAGTGATATAACAATCGTAGATGACCCTGAACATTTCAGCCCCCACGTTAAGAGCCCTTGATGTTTCTGATAGGTCCTAAATAGGCTTCCGTATATAACATATGTTCCCAAAAGAAACCATGAAGGCGTTTTTCCTTTAAACATAGAGATAAAACACATCTGATGGCGTTTGTATACAGGTGTACATGTATATATTACCTGCCTTAAGAAATAAACAGAAATTTAAAAAGTTCACCGGGATATGAAGTTGGTTGGTCACGTGATCAAATCCTGTGAAGCCCGAAAATGAAATATACATGTATATTTAGCGTTTCGCGATTTTCATGTTTCAGTTTTTGATAGCATGCAATATTGGACATACTGGTAAATTCTGTGTGAGTGGTTTGTTTTTAACAAAAGCAAATATGTGGACTGCTTTTCATACATTTATTTTTTATTCACCTTTGTCCTTCTTCCAAAATTAATCTATTTACATGTCGCTTATCTGCGATACAAGTATGTCAAGTACTCGAGTAGCATACCGTAGATATGCGGGTTTGCAAGTCTAATTGTAATTAAATTGACCTTCCCTTAAATTGAGTTCTTTTATTAATCACTTGCGGAATTGTAGTTCTATAAATGATAATTCGAGATGTTTTGCTCTACAATCATGCACAGATCTGGCGCCTTATTGCACACAAAGCGATTACAAGTTTGGTGATAGGTTTTGGGTTTTTTTCTCAAAACTGTAGACCAATTTTATTCGCGGACAAGAAAGTTTTGCAAGAATCGCAAACTTTGTTTTCTCCAGCAAATCTCAAAATAATGCCGTTGCGAATAAAAGATGTCTGTCGAATATCTAGGTTGAAAATAGTTTCATTCTAATGACCCAATAATGCAATCACAATGCCAATTAGGAAATTTAATTGTGTTTAATGTATTAGCATATGATTAACTCTGTTCATTGCCAAAAAAAATTAAATGAACAAAAACAGATTTTTTTATTTATATCAGTTTCATATAGCAAAAAAATAATATTTTCCTAAGCGATCTGGAACCCGGAAAATGACCACCTTCCCATGTCGCTGCTGCGGAAAGAACCTTGGCCTGCTTCTCTGGACTTAAGGAGGCCGATTTGGGTTTTTTTTGCGGAAAAACTACAATAGCATAACTCTTTATTTTTTAACCATATGTTATTTAAACCAACTCTAGTTCATTTGCGAAGGTTCATGAAAATCGACCGTCTTGTTCTTTTTAGGTACCAACTCAAAATAGAGGTACATTTATTATAGGAATATATAAGGAACTGTCATTTTCCGCACATCAAAGCAGTCTTAAAAAAATACTACAATAGCTTTTTTTCTCAAATTGTTATATATGATTAGCGATATCATTTCCTACCTTATATGTAAAAAACACAAAATTCTACCGTCTGGTTTTTAGTGGGGGCCATCTCAAAATATTAAAATGCACCAAATTTTGCTATATATTTGGATCATCACGGATGATGATTGGTATAATGGATTCATTCCAAAAATGAGGAAAATGTCCTCGAGGATAGCATCATTCTATATATAAAATTTCAACAGCGTACAATTTTATGTTATTTCTTATAACGTACTCCTACAAAGCTTCATTGTATCATAACGTCATAAAAGCGCAATAGCAATGCTCCCCTACCGCACAACGTAAAAATCGTGTTAAAAATAAAAAATTCCTTTCAAAATCTAAATATTTTTATCTGTATTTTGTTTATTGTGTTCAATTTGATAAATGATATCGAAAAAAAATCATAAGAAGTATAAATCAACTGTATTATATTAGAATGCGCAAAAACATGCGCAATGCAAACTAAAGTCGGCCTCCTTAATTGGTCAATACGACATCTCCGTCGTAGCGGAGTGGACCGAAACCATTGGCTAGCGAAGATGTTTCCAAATGGTATTACTCTTAAGTTTGTTATTTCATGACTATACACTGATCGATTGTTCTTTAGAAACTATTGAGATCAATTTGTACGAGTAGTTATAATAGTGAGAAAGATTAATAAGAAATCGCAGCCATCTAACTCATTTCGGAACTTTCGTGTCCGTTTAGGTAGCTGAATATGGATTTGTAGTTTACATTGCGTCGACAACTTCTGGTAGGCCTTCACCTCCTGTCGTTTTTGAGTGTCGGCAGAAAGCGAATAACACACAAAAAGTCCGACAAATCTCTCTAGGAGAAGTCTTAAGGTGAGAGATAAAAACACGATGGATGTTGTAGATAGAACTTGATGATGTCTTATGAAAGAAACTTCACGACTTAGCTCCATGTTTGTATGGTTTCTTTGTTCAGTGGTATTTTCAAAATGACCAGTGCATATGTGACACTCATAGTGTAGCCTTTATTTATTGGCAATAATAAAGCCTTTCTAGTCACTTTAAATATGATTATTTTTATTTTTAGGTAATATTTCGAAATGTTGTTGCTTTTTTGTTCAGTGATAATGGTATATTACATTTATATTTCCTAAACTGGCTAAAGAGAATATATTCAATAATTTGTCTTTATTACCATTGAGTGTTTACCATATAAACTCATTTTGTAAATGTGGAGTTATTCTTAACTTAAGGCTGTTTATAATTTTTACCTTAATGCATACACATGATAATGCAACTTTAAGAATTGAAGCATTTAGCAAAAATTCAAATATACTGTTCAAATTTTCATTTTTTTGTGGATTTTGGTGCCCCATGTTGTGTTATGTGAATGGGGTAGGGAAAAATAAGGTACATTTTGCGTAGCACCTCTACATATCAAATGTATGTTAATTCTTTGACAAAATAAAATTAAAGTCCATATATATCAATGGTTTTGTCCTTCGAACTCAGTTCTATATAGTGTTGTAATTTTTCCTACCTGCGTTTACTTTGGGGGAAGCTACATATGTATCCCAACCTCCTGCTGTGAACATTTGAACTTTAGATTATTCCTTTTTCCTGTATGCACAAGAGGTACTTTATATAGAGATAACAATTTTTTAAGGAGGAAAAAAGACCATTTACAAAGGGAGAGAAATGCCGCACCATGACTGTTAAACAAGTTCACACATATTTTAAACGCAGTCCAGTCCTGTTTGAGAAAATTGAAATTCAATTCACATGCCAAGTTCTAATCCAGATCTAGCCCATTATTTTTTTCATAAATTGCCATTTAATCACACTAATATAAACAGAGAGAGAGAGAGAGAGAGAGAGAGAGAGAGTATGTTAATATGTTTTTATATGCATTTCGAAAAAAAAAAAAATCAGAAATTCTACCATTTTGCATCAAATCGTGAATTTCAAAATATAAAATCCCTAATGCCGAAGTTTGATCATACTTTCATTCATTTATATAATCTGTCCAAAACATGAAAGCAATGAAAATGGCGAGATGTGCTTCTCGTGATTATATGCAAATATTAATTCCTCCAGTTTAATTAGGAATTTACAGCGGCAATGTATATAGAAAGTTACACAGTAAGAATATATATTAATGAATATAACTGATAATCATATGATGATTGAGTATGGTAAGTAGATCGACCATACTACAGGGTTTTTCAAAATTGTTGAAATGAAAAGGTAGATAAGACACTAAAAGATGCTTTTTATATATGTGATTTAATTAAACTACAGTACCGATCAGACCCAACCTAACACCAGAGTAAACCCCAACTAAACCCGGGTTTACTTTTTGAAAATTTGGGTCCCCACCGGGTTTACTTTGGGTTCATTCTGGGTATTTTGAAATTGCTTTTGAGGTCAACTGTATGCACTGAAGTGTGAAGCAGAGTAGTATTTTAATCTTACTATCCTACATGTATTGCCTATAATTCCTACCCCTTGTATATTCCGAATACACAGTTAGCGTCTGCTTTCAGGGGTATACTTCTGGCCGGGTTTACTCTCTGTGTCCACTCTGGGTTTACTTTGGGTTTACTCTGGGTCCACTCTAGTAAACCCGAAGTAATCCCAGGGTTTAGTTGGGGTTTACTTTCTGTTAGGTTGGGTCTGATCTGATCATCGGTACTGTATTATAGCACATTTTATGATAAGCCTTAAATGCATGAAACCAAATCTAAAAGCATGCAATTAATAGTGATGCTAAGCTGACTTTTGAAGGGGTGGTCAGAAACAGGAGATAGCTAGAGTGTAATTTGTTTTCATGTAAAAAGACATGCAGGTACACACAAATTAAAAGGTAAAAATAATGTATGGTTATCTGTTAGCTTTAAAGTGTGTTCTACTTTTTTGAAATATCCACCCTAATTGGGCTTATATGAAGTGTGGTATTAACCGTATTTTGTTGAGACAGATGACCAATAGTTTAATTTTGTGTCTACTTGTGTGTACTGGCTTATATTCTTAACAATTCAGATTCTAACCAACTTTTAACGAAATACATGTACCGGGTACTGTGAAATCATCATTGTTGGTGTCGGACGAATGTTCGTGGCTTCCGAGGGTAATCCTTGCACACGGAATTACATCCCCACGAACGTAGATACAAGCATTTGTTTAGTATTTATTTACTTGTACGAAATAGAAATTGCTACTGATGAAATTACGTCCCCACGAACCAGGAAAATTTTGGTTACCCACGAACATTTACCCCCACAATTAAAAATGATTTTACAGTATGCATATCCACCAAGAGAAAAACATTCTGACTGTTTACATGTTTTATGTATGATGTGCAGACATTGGTAATCTGCTTTTAAGTTACCACACTATACTTACGAAAAAAAAACCCAAAACAAATAAGCACAGCTCTAAATTAAAGAAACTAAAAAACTAACAACATAGGTTATTATAATAAATTACAAGTATGATATTTTATTGCAAAAATCTTCATACATAATTTGTAAATGACAAGTCTCATAAATTGTATATAATAGGGAGTGAAAATCAAGATTTGATTTGTTGACATAAATCTGCAACATATAAATTGCCTCATTTACAACTGCGCAGTCTTGCATCTGCTGGAAAGAATTTGCTGGTTTATACATTACTTTTATGTACTGGTACATGTATATGCATTCACTTTTTTGCAAGTACCAGTATATATTTAATATATATATATAGAATCAAGTGCATTGCACTTCTGTTCACGTATACAAATAAAATTAAAAATTAGTTTGTTCTAAGGGTAAAGGTAAAGCAACTGTCTGTGAACAAATTACCGGTATATGGATTAGAATTCTACTTATGACATATTTTAGTAAACATATCACATTTGTTGGGTGTGGGTTGGGGGGGGGGGGGGGGCATTTACATGTACAATTTTTTGCCTTTTACATGCATTTTAATTTTGTATTTAAAAACACCATTTTATTGTAGGCAATACATGTCAAACCAATTATAGAGTTTTCCTTTTTTTAAAGAACTTTTTTTGGGAGGGGTGGGTGGATGGGTTAGAGGTTGTTGGCCAATCCAGTTTCTTTTAAATAAGGATCAAATGATAAAAACAAATTTGGATATACATAATATATATTAGTATTTACTGTAGAATCATCGTTTGTTGTTGACCAATGTTCGTGGCTTTTATGGGTAACCCATTTATGAATTTACATACCTATGAATGCATATACAAGCATTTGTTTAATATTTATCAAATTATCTAGAACTTGCTACCAACGAAATTATGTCCACACGAACCAGGAAAATTTTGGCTACCCACGAACCCTGACCCTCGGAAATAAAAATGATTCCACGGTAGTTCTTTCAGTCAGTAATCACATGAGACTGAGTCCAGGTAGTTAGATTTGATCTGATCAGAAATCAATCAACCTCTCATTGATCATTGATTATGACAGAATTGACTATTTTGGCTGGGGAATATATATATACATATTTATTTAAAGTGACAAGTGTAAGCTTCTCTTGTGGAAATATGAGAGTACGGTGTATAGGAATGAAAAAATAAAACATTTGAAATTTGGCATAGCCATGCATTCCAGTGGTGAATAATGTCCAGTAGATGAGAGAGAGAGAGAGATTATTAATTACATGTATGCAAATATTATGGGAACAGACATCCGTGTTAAGACCACCACATGCATGTTAGTAAATGGCATGTGTATTAGATACTATTGTAAATTGTGTACAAACACTGCTTGAAAATGTGCAGATAGATGTATACGTACACATATTCACGTCGGGATTCTGCAAGTCACGTTTTTAACATACGGATATATGTTTGCCATTTAGTGTCAAGTGTACACACGTGCAGAATTTACGTGTACTTGGTGTGTGTGTGTGTGTTTACCGTCTCGTCGAGGTTTACGTTGAAAAATGTCGAGATAAAGACAGAGCTAACAATACACCGAGGTTTATTTAAACACCAATAATCTCAATACGTTCGAACTTTCAGACGTCTATTATTGCGGTTTTCAACTCGTCACAACCCTTCCTTCCAAATTAGTAAGCAAGGGGTGGGTGGGGTGAGACATTCATTATCAATTTTTGCTGACGTTGTACACTTTCGCGGGCTCTGTTGTTTGGGGAAAATCGTTTATGAATGTATTAATCGAAAAGTCACATAATTTTCGTTTACATAAATAAATAGAACATGGAATATCCCCGAAGAGTATATATACATTTTTATATGCCTATAGACATCTATAAACAAGACGGCCATTTCCTCGAACGACCGCTAAATAATTAACGAAAATATAAATGATGTTATGTCAGCAGTCGATCATTCATTTACGTAAGGTCCAAGCGTAGCCCCGCCCATTTTGGCGTGCATGTTCGCCATGCAGACTACGGTGGTTCCTAAAGTCTTCTACTGCGATCAAAACAATCCCACAAAATACATCTCTTCTTAATCAGATCTGTGAGGCATTTTATCCCCCGATTTCCTTATAAATTCGTCGTGTTAATATATCACCCTTGTTGATTAGCGATTGATTATGATATATTAAGATTGATTGAGTGGGCTCTCATTGGTCCGATTAGACACGAGATTTTCCCCCCTCGAGGCAGAAAGCACTTTCAACGTCGGACAATGCAAAAACACATCCACGTAGATTAGGCAATTATGATGAATTCAGATTTCAGAATAATTTTATACAGACAAACTATGTTTCAACGAACGTGATACGAACTCGGAATACACAGTGATATATTGTTTACTTTTTAATCCAGGTGTGATCCGGTGAAAAAAATAACAACATCTCGACAGACAGGTGTTGTTGAGTGTATGCGAGGCTCCAAGCGGGAGGCGGTGGAAATTCTTAGATCTCTAATGGATCCCTCGGTGGCGGAGAGTCTTCAAGCCTTGGAGCGAACTGCAGCATGGGTGAACCAGGTGGCCCAAATGCGGCAGATGGTAAGAGTTATCTGTGTATTGTTTTTAAACGAGCACCTGTTGAGTTGGATTATTAATTCTCTCTCTCTCTCTCTCTCTCTCTCTCTCTCTCTCAAAAACATTTAAAGCCTGGGATTGTTATGAAGTAGAGATCGAGGGCATGTAAAATACTAGTATACAATGGAATAATATCTTGTATGTGACAGACAACTTTTTTCCTATATTAATAGCTATGTCTGGAGAATTCCTTCTGGCCATGGCTGGTCTCACCTATAGCTGACTCACCTGTGTCATTGTCTGCTATGTTTTGTCACGAACACACAGTTTCTTTCAAAAGAGGTTGTCAATACCTCTTGCCATTTCTAAAATGCTTTTAAATTTTTTCTTACATTCCTAACTTTCCTCTTATCAATCACATTATAAATTCAGCAATTTTTGAAGTAATTAACATTGAGTAGATATTCATTTGTATTAATCATACTGATGGATGTGTGAAGTTTACAGTATATAATGTTTTCGTATAGCCTTACATACAGTGGTATAAAAGAACAATAGACAAAAGGCGAATCTATAACAAACATGTAATTTTTTCCATAAAGTTTCAACATGTTACAACAGTAAAAATAATTGTTGAAAAGACTCTGGCCAGTATAGGTACATGTATATTGAATTTTATTTCATAACTTAAAAAAAAAACTTTCACTAGTGGTAACAAAAAATATATCAGTAAGTTTTGGATTTATTTTCTGCAACCGAAATGATATACATGTAATTCAACTTCAATTGGATTTTTTGTGACAGTAATGATGAATAGCACCTCAAAATGGAATATATTGAATATATTCACTGAAATAATGACTTAACATCCTAAGGAAATTTTTGTGACACTGAAATCATAATTTCCGCCTCCGAAATGGATTTATCTTCAATCTTAGGAAGTTCTTTTTGTTTATTATTCAAAAACGGATTTTTTTCCCCAATAATATTAGTTTTCTTATAATGATGTTGCGCTGTGGTACATGTAGATTTAAATATGATACTTTACATTAAAAAGAATTGGATATTAGAACAAAAGAAGTTTTACTTCTAGTGTTAAATTAGCTAGGTGTTATATCACCCAAACTCACTATAAAAAAAAATTCTGCACACGAAAAGCTTTAATTTCAAATTAAATTTTTTTTTTTCTATGAACAGTCCAGTTTCCAGGACATCAAGGAGGATTCGATGGGGGACAGTAATCCGGACCGTGACGCTTACAGCGACAAAGACTTCGACGATATTCCGGACAGCTACGAGGGTCTACAGGTAAACTATGATAGGGAGACGTTTGAGTCGAGCGACGGAAGCCGTCAAGCTGATGCTGGGTCATCTAGTACGATGGTTAGTTTGTATTCAAACTAATGCAAGCTTCTGTAGTGTACAAGATATTTTGTTGCAAGCTTCTGTATCAGATATATATCAATGCAATGTTGTCTTATTTAGTTATATATTGAAATTGATCTCTATAGTGATGTATGGATCAGCTTCGCTAGCCAAGGGTTAACAATTCACTTTGAGCAGATCATAAACCCTTGGCTAGCGAAGATGGAGATATACGTCATGTAGTATGATGGTTTTTTTTTTTAAAACCAAAGCTATAAGCTTCTGTATTCGATATTTAAATGCAATATTTTCTTTTTTAGCTACTATAGAGATTGATTTTCTTGGGTAGTTATGCAAAGTCTAGTGTGATGGTTAGCTTTATAAGGTTTTATTATTCATGCTTGCATGCACTGTAAAATTTTGATTTTTTATCAGACGTTAGTTTTTGCTGGGGTATTAATTTTTAGAAATGACGAATTCTGAAAAATGATAGAAAAAGACTTTCTTTAAATGACCAGTACTGTAATTGTTGAAACAGTGATATTCTTTTCAATCTATATGGTATTATTATGCCTTCTGTCAGTTTGTCACTATATATTCAATACTCATCTATTTTCGCATAGTATCAAAGGATTTATATAGCGTAAGCACACTATGCCGAAATAGAGCACAGCGAATATTTTTAATGAAAATCTGTCAAGCGCCGACAGCGGGATTCGAACTCACGACGCTAAAATCATTGATTCTAGCATGAAACCCAACGCATTACCGCTACGCTAAATTGGCCGTTATTATGAACACCTGTATTTAGGTATATAACACGTAGATATATACGACTGACATCAAGCAATTAAAACTATTCATTTTTCAAAAAAAAAACTTCATTATTGACGGTAATTTTAAAGTTAAAGTTTCCTATAAACTTTTGAACAAATTGATTGAACATTTTTCAAAGAAATTCTACATGAGAATCACAAAAACGCTTTTTTAAATGACGCTTGATAAAGAATGTTCAAGAAAAAAAATTCACTGAGATTTCGTCTGCTAAACATTTCGAGTTTTCTCGGTAAGGCCAAACGTCTCTCTATTTCTTGAAAAGAACATAAACCTTTGTTGACTTTTTATTGTACAATTGATTACACGTAATTTGAAAAACAACAACAAACGCTTGCTTTTCCGGTGATTATTTTTAGGGACTTGTCAACACTCGAACGTCAGAGCTACTTATAGCAAAGCACGTCAGTATATTTAACAGTCGGCATAATAATAACAATAGTGTTGTGTTGTGCATGTACTATGCCTAAATAGTAGTCAGGGTTTGATACATAGTGCACTCGCCTCCGGCTCGTGCACCATGTATCAAAACCCTGACTACTATTTAGGCATAGTACATGCACAACACAACACTATTATATAAATATAGCAATAGGACTGTAGCTCCCGGTCTGAAAAAATTCGGATGGACGACCTGGGAGCTACAGTGCCTCCCATAGTAAAAAACTGCAATTTACTGCGCACAAAAAATGCGCTAGGTTTGGACTGATTAATCTCATTTACGATCACATTCTGTACAAATATTTAATCCCAAAAAATTCCTCGGACATTTTACCAAAGATATTGTCACTTCACTTGCCTCTGATATTCTTTTAAACAACATCCCCAGCCCTGTAAATTAAAGTGGTGCAAGTTTGTATACATTTAAAAATGGTGATTCTCGATTTCGACGTAAATTAACATACTTCATTTTCCAAGGTCGGTTATCATGTTTAAGAGAAAGTTTGAGGCAAGTAAAGTGACGATATCAGTAGTAAATTTGCTGAAGAATTTAATGGTTCTTATTATTTTTACAGAATTTGTGTGAAAATAAGGTTAATAAGCTAAAAACTAGCGCAATTTTTTGTGCGCCGTAAATTGCAGTTTTTTACTATCATGATGGAAGGCACTGTAGCTCCCAGGTCGTCCATCCAAATTTTTTCAGACCGGGAGCTACAGTCCTACAGCTATATGGTAATAGTAAGAACAAATTTGAGAAAATTTCTACCATGAAAACATTTCCAAGTTTATAGCATGTATACCTGTATGACAAATTTTCGTAAATGTCTAATGTGAATTACAATCATCAACATATATAATATTATATATATATATTTTATTTGAAATCAGCTTCTAAGGAAAGATATATACACAAAAAATTTGGTTTCAGTTAGAATTTTTGAGATGACATTTTTGCCTTTTTTTTAGTAATTGTTTATAGATCTTTAACCTTTAAAATAAACTGCAAGTTGCTTTAATTATGACTATTTCGTCCAGGACTTTGTGGATATTCCTGCCACCGTTCAGGAGTTCAAGGCCGCCTTGGAAAGTTCGGGGATCTCCCAGAGATTTGCGGCCAAGTTCATCATGGATTCCACCAGTCAGGGTAACCTCAGCTTCCTGCTGGAAAAAGGGAAATCCAAACACTGGTCAGAGCTAAGCTGCCGGGGACGACTACCGTACATCCGCATGAGAAGGTGGCTGGACAGCCCCGAGGAACAGAGGATCACCCTCAGTCAACTCAGTATGACCAAAGGTACAACCGCCATCTTTAATTTCTGTGCTTATCTCTCACATTTATTTTTCCATTTTATCTTCACCTTGATTGTTTTCTTTCACTTCTTTTTGAAGTATCTCTTAGATTTGTTTGTTCTTGTCGAATATAATTTCTATGTACATGTACCTCTTAAGTTATCTTTATCTTCTTGTTTCAATATCTCTCTGATTTCTTGTTCATGTCTATCTCATCCAATTTCCATACCTCTTATGTTAACTTTCTCTTTTTTTTTCTGCTTAAGCATTCAGTATTCATTTGAAATATTTACAGAGTTCAAGAAAACTGGTCCTAAGGATGGGAGTGGCAGGCGAGGAAAATTCACACTGTTTCAGCTGATGGTGCTGTGTCGATTTTTCGAGGAAGACCAGAATCCTTCTCTAAATACCAGGATGTTATTGGCCGAAAAACTTTTGGTTTCCCTAGAACGTATTACAATTTGGTTCCAGAATCAGAGGGCTCGGGGATTTCCTGCTAAGCGCGTATTGTGTCTCATGAGTGTTGATCGACAGAACGCTGAAAGTGAGAAAGCAGAGTTCGGTAGAAAGTATAAAAATATACAGGATGACATTCAAAAAAGGACACAGGCTCTGACTGGTGCACTTCAGAACATGGCTGGAACCACAGCGCCAAGCCCAACCTTGAATGGAACCGAGTCAAATCTTTCATCAAGTTATTTCAATGGATTATCGACTGAAACTCAGAGCCCATCTGCAGGGCCAAGAACAATGGATTTATCCTCTGCTCCAGGATCAGTACGTTCTCTTTCGGCTTCGCCGCATCTGAGTCAGCGATACAAGCCGTACGATATTCCGCCGGTGTGGGGAAATAGTGACAGATATGGAAACTTTACAAACTATCTGCTGCAGCAGACGACTAGCTCTGCCGGCAACAGCATTCAAAACCCAAATGTTATTCAGTCGGACGAATCAAATGCCAGTATGAAGAAGGAGTTAGGGGACCTAGGGATGAATTTGACACCAGGGAGAAATCTCCCAGAGAAAAGCTCGGGATCAACGGATCCAAGACCAGCTTTTCTAGTGCAGAATATGGTCAATTCTTCCAGTGTTTTCAGTCGGCCTTATCCTCACAATGCATATCAGTTAGGTAATATTGGACAAAATGGCGTACCAGAGAAAGAGGGAATAACAATGACCAAGTCGTCCGATTTTCAGATCCCGATTTCACCCGCACCAAAAATGTCTGAAATGGAAATGACCTCTTCAAAAAAACAGGAAAAAATAACTAATGGGAATGTTGGAAGTATTTCTGATCATGGTGATGAATCAAATGGACCCCAGTCTTTACGAACCATCGTCAAAGAAGAGCCAAAGGGGGACCAAGGCCACATAGGATCCTCCGTTTATAACAACCACTCTCCACCGACTAATAACTCCTCTTATGATTACCCAATGGGAAATCATCTCAATGGTCACGTAAATTTTGCGTCCATCAAAGTAGAAAACGTTGAAGATGATGCTAACATGTCAAAACCAGAGAGAATCACTGCAAGTCAGTCAGAGCGTTCTGGAAAAATAAACGGGGCTTACGAGAGGGCGCCATCATCTTCCTCACTGACGAATGGCAGAGCATTGAACTCTGAACTTGCTTCTTTGAAAAAAGAGGTGGATCGGTTTAATTAATTATTTAATAATTGATAATTTAAAAGTGGATAGATGGAGTTGCAAATCAGATGATACACTTCGTTTACCAAGGATTTTGGCATTAATTAAGATGGTTGTGTGGTAACCAAATGGTTAGTTACTGATATATATTCGCTTAGATGAGGATTTTAGTACTAAGATTATTGTGCATGTCATGTTAATTTCGACAGTGTTGTGTACTACAGTATTTGTAGTTGTCTTTTGAGTTTTAAAGTTGTAATCCATCATAGCACATAATTTTCATGTTTTTTTCTCCTTGATGATAAAGAGCTTGAAGTTCAAGACGCGATAACATTTTCTGGTACAAATTTTTGATATTGCATTATTTTTTTTCCTTAAGCAGTTACTAGTGTTAATTTGTTCATTGCTTCGACTGGAGGAATAAGTTGTGTGTCAAAATTATGCATTAATATGTATACCAGTATGCTCCAAACTCTATCTGAAGTTATCAATAAAAGCATCTTCATGATTACATGTAATAATTAAGTTAAAAATCAAACAAAACTTCACAAATACATCCCTCTCCTGTAATTTCACATTAAGGTACCTCACTACATCAAAACTTATGCTTTTAAAAAGTACACTACGTAGCAAGATGGCAATTAAAATTTTTTTTCATCAATCAATTTGGTTGAACAACACCATAGCTCAGTGGTAAAAGTACAGTATTGGGCTTGTGAATAAGTCATGAGTTCAAATCCGCCCAAGGTGTTTGTTTATACATGTATTTACTGAAATAAATTTTTGAAAATCATGATTTCCAAAATTGCTAATCTTTTCACCTATTTGACTTGTATACTTCTTATGCCTCATGCTATCTATCATAATCAAGTGCATGTAATTTTCTGCTAAACTGAGAAAATATTTCAAGGTGTAGTGAGCCACCTTAATTTTGATATTTCATTCACAGTGATATTCTCCTTTCTGATCATTTTTTGTACTTTATATCAGGAATTTATCCTCCATTCTTCAAACACGGTGAACTGTTGTGCTTAAAGTCTTACTAGTCACAATGACTGAGCATTTTTGTTATCATCTCAAAAGCTGCAGAATTCTGTTAACTCGCCCTAAGCATGCACACATGTAATATATCAGTGTTAAAAGAAATTATTTTAAGGTTGCACATCCCTCAGGTCAAAAAGTGATATTGTGTGAATGGGAAATAAAGTAACCCCTGCATTACAACATGTTTAATGAACAATCTCAAGGAAAAACAAATTGTCTATCATAGCTGAGGGGTGTACAACCTTAAACTGATGGAAGAAAAAAATGATATGATTACTGTATTAGTCTTGTTTGTTTAATGTTTGGATATTAAACTCCAGAATGAACAGTGCTGAAGAATGTTATAGAGCTGTTATTCAGTATATGAAAGATTATCACAATGTTCTTGTAGGAAACTATGTGTGGATCTAAAAAGGGGTTGGGGGTCGAGGAAAAACTCGAATTTCTTAATTTTGCTTTGTACCGTAATATTACCAAAAGTTATTTCTCAGAACCCTCCCCCCTTTTTTCTCCTCCCCTGGAAAAAATTTCTGGATCTGCACATGGAATTTGAGAGGAAACTTGACAATAACTAAATACATGTACACACGAATTGTGTTGGATTAATCGTCTGCGTATATTTGTAATGTTTGATAAAATGTGAATTTTGTATGTAGATCTGTATCAAAAGTTTTTTTTGGAAGAAAAAAACCCCCAACCAGTTTATTTGTATAGAATGATGCATGTATTTATGCCTAGTAATTTATTTCACTTTAGTATGTTTGTACCAATTTGTATTTATATATGTATGCCCTTGATGGTTGTGTGCCTATTGTTAACTATACAAAAAGTTTTATTATAAACTCACCCTTTTGATAGGTATAGTTTTTAATAACTATATATATCTCATTTTGTTAGTGTACTTGATGTGATACAATTTTACATGCAACAAAAAGCTGGAATTTTTTTTTGTAACAATCGCTCTTTGCTCAGTGAGCTTTTAAAGGTCAGATAGCAAGGTCATTAGGTCAGCAAGGACCCAGGTTCAGGGTCAAAGTTCAAGAAGCAGGACTTATGATAGTTTTCCCCATACTTGGCTATGTACATGAATATGAATGGATTAAAAAATTATGGCATTAAAAATTGAGTATATACCACAAATCTTGCATTGATCATAACACTGTTAACACTTATTTCTATCAGTATGTACATTAAAGAAAATTCTTTATGTAAACTTAGGAATGTACATTATATACGACTATTTGGATTCATATGAATGTAACTTCCTGTTAATTATTTAAAACATGTAGCATTTGTCGCCTATGTAAAATTTATTTAGTAATTTACTGAAGAATACATTACACAAGCATTTTAAAAAATCTATTCCAGTTGTTAGATCTGTTGAAAAGTGTAGGAAAAATACAAGTACATACAATCATGCAATATCCAATGCAGTTAATTTTTGACACTAACTGAACTCAGAAATTTTTCTATTTAAGAAATAAGGATTCATTCTTTGAGTTTAATGAGGTGATCAAATAGGGCCAGGAGTGATCAAATCCAATAAAGCCCGAAGGGCTTTATGATAGATTTATTCGCCTGACAGTATTTGATCACATCATTATATTCAAATGACTCTCATGATATTCAAATGACTCCTTGTTAGTTACATTTAAATAGATATTTATATAGATAAATATTTTTCACAATTTTACCATTAAATATTAAAATGATGGAATGTATTGGACTATAAATTACAAAATTGACTTGTAGTGTTTATCACAAAGACATTGGAAAATATAATTATACTGGTATGAACTATCCATATACTGGACAATGCTGCATACATTTATACTTTTATTTATTTAAGGTATCAGATAATTTTAAGAAGCAAAGTTTGTTATATGTGTACTTTCAGCCTATGTAAAAAACTGTGAAAAATCATGCAAATGTTTTGTGCAAAACAGCAATAACTTCAGCATCACACAAATTGAAAACCATTTTGTATTTGTGGTCACTGAATGGCATTTTCTAGATACATTTACTTGTTGAAATAAAGTATCAAAAGAAATTGGACTACTGTGTTAATGAATCATTTGAGAGTTCAAAAACATTCTTGCAAATTTGTTTCTATAATAATCTTTTATTCCCTCATTCTGTATACCGTAATTTTTCACATTATTTTTGACATTTTTTCTGAAGAAATTCAAACTATATAAAAACATTGCAAAACAGTTTCAAATGAACACCTACAAGTTTTCAGTAGTTCACTTGTATCAACATATATTTATTGCAAATTGTAACTTGACAGACAATAAGCATAGAAAATTCAACTTTCTTTCAATTTAAAAGATGAACATTTATTCAGTATGAATAAAATAGTATCTACCATAATAAAAAAGTTGTTGATTAGTTTGAAAAAATGTACAGCAAATGTACAAAATGACAACAATGTTCAAAACATTTAAATATATAAGTACATGTGCATGCTTTCAAATTTAAAACTTTAATTTCCAATAAAAATGAAACCAAGCATACAGTCTTGCACAAAATTTTCATTTTCAACAGATAAGCTTGTCTTTGGATAATCAAAACATTGGCATAAGATAAAATCAACCTGAACCAGTCAAAAAAAATTACTGATTCCAACAATGAGAATGTATAGCTGCTGAAACACAGGAATCTGCATGTCAATATACATGTACATGTAAAAGCACTATTGCGTAATATGGTATCTGCAATTTTGTATCAGTATGTTTGATTCTCAGGGGGTGGTTTAGGCAGATCTTCACTGGGGGGCAAGGGAGGTGGCACCTCTCCCTGGTTCACAGCACTGTAACCCCACTGATACCCCTCAGGGGCCTGCTGGGGTTGGTACTGTCCCTCATAGAACGTATAACCAGGGTACTGGGTATTTGGCACCGAGCCAGGAAACTGAGGAGCTGCAACCGGATTCGGATTGTTCGGAAAACTCGGATTTATCGGATTCATATATTGCAGTCGTGAATCCAGACTTGACTCTGTGGTGCTGTGTGTGATGGGTTTGCTTAACTGTGGGCTTGTTGAAGAAATCCCCTGTGGGTAGGGCACTGAGGCGGGGGCAGGGATGGGGGTGGGGGCTGTTTTCTGAACACTCTGTGTGCTGGGAGGTTTCCTGGCACCCTTGGAGGAGCCTGGCTTGGACTCCTTGGTCCTGGTTTGTACTGAACTGGTCTGTCCGGCAGCGGTGGACAGAGCAGCTGTTAGCTGTTATAAATATTATAAAAGTAATCTATGTAAATATAGTGTTATCTGTTAGAAAACTCTAAATAGTTTATAATAATCCTACAAGTAATCTATGTAAATATAGTGATCTGATAGATAACTCTAAATAGTTTATAATAATCATAAAGTAGGTAATCTATGTAAATATAGTGATCTGATAGAAAACTATAGTTTGTAATAATCATAAAAGTAATCTATGTAAATATAGAGTGTAATCTGATAGAAAACTATAGTTTATAATAATCATAAAAGTAGGTAATCTATGTAAATACAGTGTAATCTGATAGATAACTATAGTTTGTAATATTCATAAAAGTAACCTATGTAATACAGTGCAATCTGATAGATAACTATAGTTTGAAATAATCATAAAAGTAACCTATGTAAATATAATGATCTGATAGAAAACTGTTAAAACATGAAATGTCCATTTTAAGAAACTTGAGACAAGATTGTTTCATCCTTTAAAAAAAAGAAAGATTGAAAGCAAAACATATGTAGATTAAGCATGCACAAGTTAACTGTTTTCTAGTGATTGAAACCTAATACATTATTATTTTTTTCATTATGAACTACAGCTAGTTCATAATAAAAATAATCAGCAGTTTTGACCCTCCAACTGAAGAATACTGTCCAATAGTACTAAATTTGTAGCGACATGGAGTTTTATTTTAAAGTGGATATATACCTCTTTGCCACTTTTCTTGCCTTTCGTGAAGTTTGTACGAGTTATACACACCTCTTTGGGAACGTTTTTGAGTCTGTACTGTAGGAGAGCCTGGGTCAGTGCATTAGAGACTTGTAGGGCCATGGCGGCATCTTCTTCTGTCTTAATCATAGTTTGAGACTGAAAAAAACCCCACAAATAATAATAAATAAACAGTGCCTCCAAGTCAAATTGACTGAGATTAGCATATTTTGTAGAAAAAGCATGCTTCAAATTATTACTGGAAGTCATTTTAATTCCACAATGTTAAAGTCATTGCATGCTTTAGAAAATTCTATTTTAATTAAAACATGGTACTTCTAGTCTTATACCATGTACCGGTAGTTATAAAATACCAACACTCGTGATTGTTTAATTGTGTGGAAAATGGTTAATCAAGAAGAATGAAACTAAAACCACTGTGTTATTTCCTCAATCTACAGTATAATGTAAAGCCAACTTATGTTTGAGATGACCTCATTTTGCAAATTACCAGTGAAAGCTTTTTAAGGAAGCTGAATAGTCAACAAATGAACATTTAGATCTACCTAAAATGTTGAGATGAAATTTGTTTAGCCATAATGTTTATCTAGAAAGAAAAATCCATATATTTATATTTCACCATTTGAATTTTGATACATTCCTATATTTTTATATAGAGCTCTTCTATTAAAGGAGATCAATACAGTTTAAAAATGGCCAAGACCATCAAGCCCTCTTTATTTGTTTTAGTTTTAGTAATGTACAAAGGGTATGTAGATAATATGATAAACATAATCATACATGTATTAAAGACATACCGTATATAGACTAAAAGTAACAAGAAATGCTTGCAATAAGACAAGCTTGTCACAAACTTTTTGCTCCATCATGAAATTTATTAGCACATGAATTAAACATTGGTTCACAGGATACATTTTCAACAATTTCATGGTCTTAAAAAATTTGAAGAAAAAGAAATGAAGTTTGATTCTTACCAGAGCAAACATCATATCAGCTGCCGAGTTTGAGGATGCCTCTGGAGTGGGAACTTCCTCGGGGGCTTTCTGTTGAATAATGAGTGTTTTAATTAATGTTTTAAAATTTATGCATACTGTAGAAGCAGAAATATTCGTTGTGGATTAAATTTCGTTATTTTCGTTGGCAGTAAAAATCAACGAAATTAAATTCATGACAAATTTTTAACCAAAGTAATAATGAATACTAAGATGTTACGATGTGACGAAATTAAATGCCAACGAATTTTTATTTGGTTCAAAAACAACGAAATTTTGACCCAACGAAAATATGTGCTTCTACAGTAATTAATTATCATTTTAATTAAAACTACTTGCTCTTGCACCTGTGTAGCCTCAAAGAAAATGTATTTTTGTTATAACACTAGCTTGACTATGTATATATGTATTCTTTTGTGTTCTTCTCAGGTATCTCTGAGTGAAATAGCCTGAGGTAAAATTCATAAGATTTTAAGTCCATATATTCATTTGACAAAACCCTGATTTTTTATTAAATCAAAAAAATAAGACTTATCTATTAAACATAAAATACTGTGACAAGATGCATCACTTACAGTGAATAAATCATAAAAGATTATTACCCAATGATAATGATGATTAAAATCTACTGATAATATACAACCAATCAAATTACTGGAAACAAATCATTCACATTACCTTCTCTGTTTGGATGGAAGGAGCAATCTGTGATGTCTCAGCTGAAAAAAGATGCAAGGTACTATCATGTTATTCATTATTGCTGTTATATACTGTAAATGTTTATTTGCGTGAGAAATTTTTGCGCAGTCGCGAGAGCCAAGTCATCATGATTTTTTCTTGCAGCGAACCAGCCTTTAAATGTCTCTGGTATTCAGTTTCCAGAAAATCCACATCTCGATCAAAAATCTAAGACTCTGTAATTCAGTTTATCGACTCCAGTAAATTGTATAGTCTGTCCCAAGTTATTTTTGCTGCATATTTGAACGATTTTTAATAAAAATACACATACCTGTGACTGAAGTGCAATTAAAATGGATGGAAGGGAAAATTCCCAAGATAACTTCATTCACACATTATCATTTTTCCCTCGTAAAAATTCACAGGAACGAAAACAGATTTCCTACGGAGATTTATAATGGGGAATGTTGACATCTTTTCTCCATTCGGAAATACTCGGGACCCCTCGCGCAATTTTTCAACGTTATCATCCGGGCGTCTTCATCTCCTTGGCAATGGAAAAACCTCGTAGACTTTTTATTTTTAGCCGTGTACTGATACCCGACAAGCTAGAGGGGGCGTTTCAAAGGGGAAATCTTGGGATTTTTTCATACTATTGAATGAACATCGTCTGAACCAAGAGGTATTTATAAATATTGAATAATTTAAGAAAATATGCGGCAAAAATATCTTGGGACAGACTATAGAAAGGTCTTTGCAAATTAAATTTGGTTTACATTATTAATTAACTTAAAATAGCATTAGTGCTCTGTGAATTTGACCTCTCTGAAAGATGATGAACAGTTATGTAAACAAATAAATACCTTGAACATTGCTTTGATTATTCTTCCCCCTAGAAAAGAAATTGAACAGTTACTTATTTAGGACTGTTGAACAAAAATTACATCTCATCCATTTGGCTATACATGTACCCGTATGTTCCATCATTCTTACAAATTACAAGCTCAATGAAAAATCTCAATCATTTAATACAAACTAATGTATTTGAGGAAGAGTCATTTTATATTTATTGATTGAAAAATTATCAGAACTTATAAAATTGCACTATTTATCTACTGGAAAAGGACTTCAACTTAACACATTCCCTTAACTTTCCAACAAATTCATCATTATTCATCCAATAATGATTTTCTCGGTTTCCTTTTACATCTGTGCTTTGCTCTAAACTTTGCCACACTTTTCCATAGAACTTCCTATCATACTTATTATATTGACTTACGGTAAATTCCTAATTAAACGCGAAGAATTTATATCAGCGTAATATCATGACAAGTACCCCTCGCTATTTCTATAATAAATATGGATAAATGTCTGCGTTCGCGATTTTATTCTCACTATTTGATACAAAACAGCGGGATCATGGAATTAAGTACTTGTGTAATATAAGGAATTTACAAAAATTATTTACATAAATATCTATATTTATTTAACATCTCTGCCTTTTCACTCTTACATTTTCTTCTGCCTCTTCCACTCAAGGAATTCATTGAACAACTCTTTGTCTTCATCGTCTGTGTTGTTCCCTGGGGTCGGGGGCACCCTTTGGGGACCCCTCTGGTCTCCATGACGACCCTGGTTATATGTGAATTGGTTCTCCCCACCAGAATAACCTCTGAAATGTGAATAATACTAGGACTTAAACTTCATTCCTTCTCTTTTGAAGCTATAGTACTAAATGCAAACAATCATTACTAAATATATTAAATAATATTAATATTAAAATACTAATATTAAAATCAAGTTAAATAATTTTTACTTAATTCAAATTTTTTAAACACGCAAAGATTATTAAAAACTGCATTGACTCTGATGAAGATAATGATGGTGATGAAACAATCATATCCATAATATAAATTATCCAACATGAAAGCCCATTATATATTCAGATTAGCAGTGTAAACATGTGGCATCAGGATCCACTTGCAGCCATTTCTTACAACAGTAATGTATAAAAAGAATCTTGATATCAGACAGGAGATTAAGTAATGGATATACACGTATGCCAAAAACAGTTCTGCATGAAAAAATATCAGACAGTTTCGAGGCCCATTAGGGCCGAGAACTGTCTGATATTTCTTTATACAGAACTGTTTGAGGCATGTCTTGTATTTAAAACACCTCTTGTACTTCAAACACTGCCATTGAATTTCATTGTTGATTTACCTGGGACAGTCTGATTTTGAAATATATCTCTACAGTAACCCCTGGTGATGATTTGATATTAAGAAGCTCACTAACATTGGACTGTCACAGGTAAAATCTTAGACTGCTGGAACAAAGGAATGACATCACAGCAGAGTAGATGACTGACCTTTGATTGCCATTGTGGCTGTAGTCAAACACTGACTGGTTGTTGTAATCATCCACACTGCCAAAGTTATCTCTGCTTGTAAATTAAGAGAAAGATTTTTATGACATGACTGCATTGTAGTTGTATTCCTATCAATTTTATTACATGCTTAATATTAGATTAGTGGTTGTTTGAAAAATTGAAAGTAAAATCCAAGGAATTGGGGGGGGGGCATTCTAATACTATTTTATTCGTTCTGATTAAAAAAAATATTTCTTTGATAGGCTCAAAAAGATTGCTGCACAAGGATCACAATTGCCAAGTAATCCAATAAAGGGTCATGTCCCTTTGAACTTTTCAATTATCAATACTGTAAAACAACTTTTATTTGCATGTGAAAATTTTTGCAAGGCTCGTTATCTGGGTGTAATAACAACATTGAAGTAGATAAGATTTGATTGCAAATGTTATTTGCTGTGAGCCAGTCTATCTACTGAAAAGTGAAAATCATGAAATGCTTAAAGGATTAAAGTGTGTATTATATATAATTAATATTATTAACAGGTCAAGGAAAGATTCTCTTGTTAGGATGAACCCCTGGTTCCTATACCTGTGGCCCCTGGGTTGCTTTGAAGGGAAGTCATAGGGACTCTCTGAAGCCCTCTTGTTGTTGCCTCTATCTCTGCTGCCACCATAACTCTCTGATAGGAAAAATATAAGACACATTTATACAACATGTACGATGAATTATTATAGCCTAACAACGCCAACAGAATGTACTATAACTGCTGTGAAACATCAAGGTTACAGCTGTTTAGGTTTTAAATTCCAATAAATTTCTTTGATAATTTGTTTAATTTTTAATCTATGGTACCATATAATTGCTTAACCATGCTCTAAAGCATTGTTATAGTCATGTAGGAGGTTGATTCTCTTTCCAACTGATTAAATATCATTTATTATTACCTTGCTTAGCCAGGATATCTGGGGTAATTCTCTGTTTTTTCTTCTCTTGTACTGGTGGCCCTGGTTTGTTTTTAAGATCTGAAATTTTACATTTCAAATAAAAGTGTACATTATACATATAAACTAAAAATGTAAAATGACAAGGATGGAAATGAAAGATACTAATCATATTAAATGAAATTTGACATAAAATACATCAAACACAGTGACTGTGCATACATCCCTAATATCAATCTTTACAACACAGCTTTAAGTACCAGGAAACGTCAAACAACATTTGGAAAAAGTGTTAGATTTTTAGATGGAAAATTCAAAACTTTCAACAAGTCTTTTTCTCTGATGCTATGTGTTAAACATTTTTTCCATTTCTCTTCAAAATTCATTTTTCCCCTTATAATGCAGCAACAGATTTTTCCATATCTACTAGTACTGGATACAGAATTATTATCGCCCCATGTTTTATTGACCTTCCACACTTGGAAGCATTTTCGCCCCGACCAAGACACAGAAAATATATCTTTTTTCTGATTAACACTGACAGTTATTAAAGATTTGTTTTGAATTTCCTGTGTCTTAAAATCTCCCTCTGACAATGAGGGCAAAAGTGGGAATATAATACAGGTCTAAGGCAATTATTTCCCAGTAAACATACATTATCTTTATTCTTGACTACCTACCTTCCAGGAAAGTGTCCACTGTGATTCCGGATTTGCTCAGCAGATTTGCCGCTATTGTCTCTGTCGCATGATCGATCTCCAGCTTGACCTTGATTTTGCCCTGACCGTCACGCTTCATGCAGTCGAGAGCAAATTCCTCCGCAGATGCATTTTGCTCAGACTTTTTCCTGCTCGTGTTGGAGTTCATATGGCTATAAATGTCTGGATGGTTTTCTTTCTGTAATAGATATTTTAAAAAATGTTTTAGTACTTCTACTGTAACTAAAAATTTATCTTCTGATAACTACTAAAAGTCTTGTGTATATGAATTATCAAAAAAAAGAGATTTCAAATGCCATGAGTGTCTACAGTCGTTTTCTAAAGTCAATTCAATTATCAAATGTTTTGTACAATAGATACATTTTCTGTGCAAGAAACTCTTGAAGAAAAAAAACAAAAAAAATGTGTACATGAATATAACGAACACAGATATAGCGAATTTTACGGCTATAACGAATTATTATTCATGTCCCGGCAAATTTCTTATATAAACCTATAGAAAATTGATGTATATAACGAACATGGCTATAACAAATTTACGGCTATAACGAAGTAATTTTAAGACCCCCGCTGGCAAAATTTTAACGTAATTTATCATTTTATAACGAATTTTTTCCATTTCAAATTTCATTGAAGAAACATGCAATTTTAAGATGCATATATAAAATACACAAATTCAAATACTATACAGAATTTTTTTAAAAATTGAAATGAAATGGTTACATGACATTTTTTGTAAATGACGGTAATACTAATTTATAATAATACCGGAAAAACCCTTAATTAATTTATAACAAATTCGCTATAATATTTTTTACGAATTCGTTATAAACGTATAGCGAATTACGGCTATAACGAAGTTTTTTTTAAGGTCCCTTGAAATTCTTTATAAACGAGTTTTGCTGTATTAACTTTTTAACAAAGACTTGACTGGCCCAGAGGCTCTGACATATAGGCAGGCATACTATGCCAGTAGCCCAAAGGCTCTGACATATTGGCAGGCATACTATGCCAGTAGCCCAAAGGCTCTGACATATTGGTAGGCATACTATGCCAGTAGCCCAAAGGCTCTGACATATTGGTAGGCATACTATACCCGTGGTTGAACCAACTAGAAAACTGACCAGTCAGGAAGGGCCCCGCTATGACAATGGGCCCCGCTATGACAATTAATACAGAGAAGTGAAAAAAACTATGAATTCCATCCTCTTTATATTAACAATGATGAAAAATAAATGCCCGGCACAAGATGTTAAGAACTGCAATATATATAAGGTGGTAAAAAAAAAAATATGAAAATTATAAGTAACAACTGTATT